>NC_056748.1:702686094-702873594 GCF_019279795.1 Protopterus annectens
CTCTCTTTAAGATATTTATAGGCCAATAAGACTACATTGACACCAGTCATTGAAGCTGAAGCTTTGGATTATGGACAGACTTGGAGATGCCATGGAGACTATACAATGGCCTCAAAGATGTTCTGGAAAACTATTCTGCATGTCAGGAGGAGTGTACAGGACATCATTTGCACTGAATAAAGAAAGATGGCAAAGTGTGGCTCTCTATTTGAGAGATTGCGTGGTTATACAGTTAACATTTTGACCAACTCCTTAACCAGTGGTCATGTCTTTCTAATTGGAGTTACTGCTTGGCATTTTTAGTAGGCTGTAATCCATGTCTGTAACTAGAGTCACTGAGATGCCTAGAGGTCTCCTTTATGGTAAGACTGCAGGTGCAGATCTGGTTGAAGATGAAGATAGTAGACAGGGTTGAAATTTTAGGAATAGTATGCATGTTCAGTTTTGCATGAAAAGCAAAGAAAGTTTTCTCAAATAAGAAAACAAGTTGATGGCATTCTTTTTTTTTAAAAAAGGGGACCAGGAAAGTGTTTCTCCAAGAGGGGGGTCACACTTTGTAAACTGCTTAGAGTTCAACCTCATCTTTGAGAGTAGCAGATGGAGTTTGATCCATGCTATAAATGGGTGTATCAGATATTTAACCTTTCTCAGTTGTGTGAGGATGTTATGGGAATTTGAAAATCCTATGTATTTACCACATGCCTTAGCAGATATTGTAGGAGGACCTGTGAGAGAATGTTACACTGGGGTCATCACATCAGATTATCCAACCCCTGCCGCAATTTAATGAAAGTCATATCTACATTCATTGAATCAAGCCAGATTTATACAAGGGATAGGGGGACGTTGGATCATACCAAGGGTACCTTTTGCCACCATTACTGTTCAGGATTATTGTATACAGAAAATTAAAATGCAGCCCAAATTCAAAGGTCATCCCTTTTTGCAAACTGGACATGGCATATATTAGCTGCAGATGCTTTTAATCCTTTGCCTCAGTAGACCATGATCCACAACATACACACGAGCAGATTGTTGTCAGCTGTGCCAAGTTGTGATGTGATTAAGAAGAAAATTAGCACTCCAAATCTGAGGCCAGCGTTAGCTCCCAAAAAAGACTATACTGATCTAATAATCTGGGGAGAAAACAGTTTCCCATAACAAACGAGTTTTAAGTACTGACAAAGAGGACAGTTTGTCTGAGGTAGTTGTGGCAGCTTGAGGGTACTTAGACCTGAGCTCTTAGATAAAGCTTTTGGCTTACTGATTGGTCTAGCTCTCTCTGTTCATAACTCCAGCTTACTAATTGGTGTAGCTCTCTCTCTTCATAACTCTAGTCTTGAGTTGGGGGCAGATGCCTAATGAATGAGATTCTACACATGGAAAAAGAAATGAAAATTATATACATTTTCATGTCCTCAACCATCCCAAATTAGGGTTCTCCACAGGGTTGCATCATGACAGTGTGAGTAGCTTGATGATCAAAGTGAGAGTCTTCAAAGAGAGTTGTTGCTGCTATGAATGCAGAACTGAGTAAGGCATCTTATAAGGACGTCTGCCCCACTGATGACTGCCCCCGACACTGTTCCTGGCATTGCCCACTGGGTAAGATCCTGATGGACATCCAGGAATCAGGACATGTTGGAGGGATTATATCTCCAGACTGGTCTGATAATGTTTGAGGGAGGACTCATGATAATCTGGAGACTGTGGATGGGGAAAGGTAATGTCCTTCTTAGCCTGCTGTCATGGCAACCCTCACCAGAAGAGGAAAGAGAATAAGTGACAGGCAGGCAGGTAAACATTGCTCTGAGCCATCACTAACCTACAGGAACCAGGAAAGATAATGCCATTTTTAGTATTCAGTTTAAATCCTTATTTAGCACATTGAAGATGGATTTACATATATAGGATAAGCTGGAATCTGAAGTCCGTATACTAACCATGAAAAGAAATCTGCAGTACACGTTACCATTCTATTGCAGAATTTCATTCTAATTTTCTTGTCAGATAAGCTGTAAGCACTACTAATGAAAGAAGCTATTGAGTGACAAGAGCGTAACTTTGTTTTTCAAGTAGTTCTTAAAAATCAAAGAAGTACAGATTAGATTTAGTTCATCAAGCTACGTTATTTCAGAATTCTGTTGTCCCTCTAAGTACATGCCTTTAGCAGTTTTGGATCTAATTAAGTGGAATAATGTAGGCTAGATGAATAAAAATCGTATTAAGGCAGATGTGATGATTTCAAGTTTCCACACTTTAAGCATTTTGCTATAGTTTGGTGGATGTCAAGTTTTGACAGCATTAAAACAAATCCTTGAAAAAACTCAATACATTAGGAGGCTTTAGTATGTTGTAACACAGAGCAGACATTCATGGAAGAAAGTTATATTTGTTTATTTGCATGTTGCTAACTGATTACTGAATGGTATGACTAATCATTTACTATCCGACTGCGGTGGTGGTGCTACGGTATGGTCGTCGCCTCACAGTAAGACGTTGTCCCGTTTGATTCTCAGTTAGAACGTCTTCTGTGTGGCGACATGCGTGAATGGGCGTCCCTTCGTCTAAGGTTGTGCGTCAGGCCCGGCAAGTCAGCACGTAAAAATCTACTACCAATCATTAGAGGACCGGAGTTCCGCTGTGGCGACCCCTAACCGGCAAAAGCTGAAAGACACAACAACAACTTCAGATGGAGAGGTTTTACTACAGAAGGGAGAAGAATGGTAAAGAAAAGAAGTACTTCAAGCAATGCTTCAAACAAGACATGCATTTACTGTTCTTTATTTGATTGTTCCGTCTTGACCCAATGTTGACCTGTAATTAAACAATAAGTCAGAATCTGGATGTGTCAAGTTAGGAGAGCAAAGTAAGAGATTTGACCTTTCATAAGCAATAATATTGCACAACCCACAACACCAAAGTGTGATATTACTGTTGTAGAGAGGCTTATTTCTATTAATAAATAATTGTTTGTATAAAGGCAGGTTCCAGTAATAATACTGGACATTACAAATGACATTAGCAAAAGAATGACAGTTTCACAGCACTAATACCAGCAGAATACAAAAGACGAGAAATGCATCATTCAGAAATGAGATCTGCTGAAAGAACAGAACAGTAAAATAACTTAATAATTCACAATCTGTCATAAAAGTGCAAATTAAATGTATCTCTCTCTATCAGAGCTAAGGCTACACAACAACAGCATAATTTAGGATAGGTTAACTGACCTGTTTCCATGGCTTGTACCACACAGGAGCATGGGATGTTTGTCTAGCAGAGCAAGAGGAGCAATGGAGAATCTGTGTGAAAAGACCTTATAAAGGGCATAAGAGCCATGTGGGTGTGAAAGTTTTGCTCAGGGTTTCGGATCCTGCAATCCTTTACAGATTTACATGGCAGGATTTGAAAGACTAAACCTTTAAGAGTACATGCAGCCATGCTCAGGGTTCAAGATCTTGCAGACCTTTATAGATTTACATGGCAGGTTTTGAAAGACTAGACCTTTAAGAGTATATGCAGCCTTGATGTTGTACTTCGAGGTTATGAGACATATGGGTCTAGAGGCTTGTTTTATGTGGTTAGGTGGGAAGGGTACAAGGCACATCTGTTGCCTCAAGCAACTGACTAAGGTTTCAGGGTGTGCATAAAGCTTGTTTTTGAAAATGCACCTGTGCAGTTCTGAACATAGCAATGGTATCCGTACAGTGCATTTCTGAATACGATTCAATGTACGGCCATTTGCTGCACTGCAATAAAGTTATAAAACTCAGCCAATGGATGGTATTCACGATCCCACACTTCACAGCTGCACAAAGGGAATCTGCAAATCATGCTGCCAGACTTGAATTCAAATGATCAAAATGCAAAATGAGGAGCTGATATTTGAACTTCTCAGCCTTGCAACAAAAGAACCGGTGCACTTTCGAACATATGAACTATCACAATCTAATAAGAAAAGAGACGAGTTATGTGAGGGAAAACTGCAAATGTACATAAAGCTACAAATGTTGTTGTGTATTTTTCTCAAGAGGTTACAGGCACAATCCTGCATTGTTCTGTCAAGATTTTCCACAAGATCCTCCAGTGAGCTGGGTCCAGCCATGCTGACTCACAGCTCATTCAAACTATTTTAAGTTTTTTTTTTGTATTCAATTTTTGGTTGTCCTTATATGGTCACCTTTTTATGGCTTTTATAAGATTGGAAAGGGGGACGATAAGACAACTCGATAAAGGAGGGAGAGCAGGCATATAAAACACAAAAGAATAAACTCAGAGGATTGTGCAGGAATGGGTGGGAGAGGATGGACACTGTTTTTGTCAGGATAGACCTCCACCTTTCCAGTTTATTTTTTAGGAAGTGAAGTTGGGGAAGGAACAAGGGTAGAGTGCATCAGAGAGGTAGAGGATTAGGAAAGAGTTAAGGAATTTTTAAAGACCAACATAAACAACAGCAAGCCAGAGATGAACACTATGGTAGGCTGACAGTGGAAGAGGAAGAGAAGATACCTACATTGAAGACAGACACAAAAGGGACGAGGAAGAGGTCTGAGGTGTATTACTCACCCATATAAGGTGGGCTTCAAACATCCTCCTGCTCTGATATACCTGGGCGGTGTGATCCAAGTGGGATGGGGACTAAGCCCTCCTGTGATTAGATGGCTACAGCTAACTGAGTCTGCAAGTTTTGTACTCACTGGAAGAGAGATGTGTGTGGGTGCCAATGCCTGTCCAGAGCCCTCTCAATAGCAGCCTCTATCAGGTATTGAAGACTACAGTTCTGGCTTAGCAGGCTGCCACTCTCCTGGGGTCCACAGGGGAAGAGCCATCGCTTCCTCCTCTGAAATGGTCCCCAGGCATGCAGGGGGGGGGGGTAGTGAACTTTCCTTCTCCTGGGAGACTTGTTGCTGATCCTTCCCAGACACTGCTGGACCTACAGAAAACAGAATGTAAAAGGGAAAGGAAAAAATAAAAAGCAAAACAGAGGATGAGAGAGAGATAGAGATGGAGACAACAATAAGACTCATAAGTGCCATAAGCTCCGTCACTGTACTCGGTATCCTACAGAATGCTAAGAGATTACTTGTGTCTGACATGCAAGGCATCCTCCAACCCAGTACTGATGAATTTCCTGCATATCAGCATGTCAGATAGCATCAGCAACACTTGGTCTAGGGATATGAACCTGTTCTGCAACATCAACAGAATGGCTTGGAGGGACAGGTATAATTTGTAGAGGATATTACTGCTGTGGAACAGCCCTGTATTACTAATGGACAAAGGCATCTGAAAAATACTTTATCCCAAGCATGGGTCCCCTCAAATTTATTCTCATTAGGGTTAATATAGAATTATCGATCATGGGATGGGTAAGGCCAATCTATAACCAAATGGGACAAGTTATTTTGAGCACATTGGCTAGGCTTAAAATGGCCCACAAGGGCAGCTAGTCTAGTACTTACATATATAAACCTAAAAGTGTTAAGTACCATATTCCTTTATTTCATTGACATAAAAATAAAATAAGGACCAATTTCTTCCTAATTACGACAGTGTCATTTATCAGTAATACCAATGATGCTATTAGTAAAACAGAGAATAAATGCTAATAAGAACAGGTTAAGGTTCAATTGCAGTTTCTTTGCTATTGCTTCATTATTTGAAATAACTATATTCATTTCTTCAGTGAAATGTAGTGTAACAACAAATATTGACAAGTACTAATTCTGCATCAGGTATGTCTTTACTTCCAAAGCAATTATTACTAATGTACTACATTTCATTTAACTTTACTGAGTCAGTATAATAAAGTCACCTACATGTCAATGAATGTATCTGTTGACAACTTATTGATACAGTAACTGTGACAGCTTCACAAGACAAAATGTTTTACTTAGTTAAGCAATGCCATTTTATTTACACCTTACAGTCATGGTAACAGTAAATCATATATGTACAAATCATTTCCTTTTGTAGAGTATTTTAATACTAATAAGGTTGTGACACCAGGCAGGCAACTCTGCTCTAGTACTAATTCCTGTTATAGGTAGCCTTTTTTGAAGCTGCGGAAATAGAAGGAAAATAAGAGAAAAAGAGAGCGGCTTTCCATTTCATAATGCCTGCGCATTGTGGTTCATACATTCTTAGGAGATTACTAGGGGAATGGATCAAGAGCCCTTACAAGCCCAGCCAGTTTTACCCAGATAAAGAACAGCTGGATTTTATATTTCCGCTAGGATTGCTAGCATAGCTTAAGGTATGCCAACACCATATCCCCCAACACACATTTTGTCCATCATTGTATTATG
Organism: Protopterus annectens; assembly: GCF_019279795.1. Taxonomy (NCBI): domain Eukaryota; kingdom Metazoa; phylum Chordata; order Ceratodontiformes; family Protopteridae; genus Protopterus; species Protopterus annectens. The sequence continues at coordinate 702,692,406 of NC_056748.1, forward strand.
TACAATATTTTTAATTTATTTTTTTAAATGCAGCATGTTACTCTGTAAATGTATGCAGACTGGACCATAAGATTATTTAAACATATGTATGCCTTTGCTGCAAAGAAGGAATGCTGTGCAACTTTAACTACAATGTTACAGGCAGCACTCGACATTCTTGAGTTAACACATTCAGAGGTACTGAATACATTTCCTAATAGAACTGGGAATGATTTATTGTTCTACCTACTGATAAATTTATTTATTTATTTTTATTTATTTAAAATTGTTGACCGGGAGTGTAATACCATAATAACGTCAGCAGATAGTGAATTTCAGGAAGCTGTCTGTCCTGTAGGTGCTGCATTGGCTGCAAGGAATTATTACCAACAGTGCTTGCTCTTTAATATGTGTCTTTATCATTGTCACTATTTCTGTGATATTGCAGTTATATCTTTATTATTAATTCTGTTTGCCAGTCAACATAGCCTAAAGTATTGCAGGTTTCACTACTGCAAAGCAATTCAACATTATGTAGTTTAATGAGTTTCTGTGCAGTCCTCTCCCCTGCACTGGGTGACGTGCCTCTGTATGTACCCACTGCCGAACTTAAGGAAACATCTTGAAATCTCCAACTACATTATCAATAGCCGTCTACATGGTAGTGCAAAATGTAAGTAAAACATGTTAAATGCATTTCTGCATAAACATGTGAACAGACAAGCTGAGTTTGACACTCACACAATTTTACCCCAACAGAGGATTGTTCTTTGATCTACTGGCACCTGGGGTGAAAGGGCTCCATGGTACTCCCCTGCTGCCCACAACCCCCTTCCACGCACAAACCACCAATGCCTCCCAGTCCTGACCTACCTACAGCATACAGATTACTCTTTTCCTCAGATATTGGCTTACTATTTGTTTTTACCTACATTTCAACACATTTTATGCAGGCAAGACAGTTCTCTGATAACTGTTTAGTAGACAAAAGTGCATTAAGCTGAAGTCTGCAATTATCTATGGGAGTTTCTGGATGCTTTTCTAAGGTGTATTTTACTTTTTTTTAACAAGCTTTAGATACAGTGATGTCCCAAACAGAAATCATGATTAAGGGTAGAAATTCACTCTTACTGTTCAGTTTTGGTTTTCCCTGAATCCTTTCAACACATCCAAACTGACCAAGACTACTATGTAATAATTAAATTAAGCTGGGGGTCTGGGGCTGCTATGCACCAGTAGCTATGGGGTTATAGATGCTGTGAGGTGTTTACCAATCTTTTGATGCATTGATGGCCTGAACAAAAGTCATGCATATGGAAAGAAATTAAATTGTAATTTTTGTTTTTATTTCAAGGAAGACATGGGCTGTATCCAAGGCTTAATGCTTAAAGTCAACCAAACAGCAGTGCATAATAAACATAGAAGACAAATGCTTGTGATGCATAAATAATATCTGGAAATAGTAGCTGCCTCCCAATGCCACCTTAAAAAAGTAGTCCCTTTCTGTGTCCACGTCTGCTGTTAAACTGGGCTGAAAATTAAGGAGAAATGACTACAACCACATTTCAAGTCACTGCTGTCTTATGTATATACAATATGCCTCCTCACCCCTACCAGCAGAAGGCAGCCATTTTATGTGTACTCCTCTGATGTCACACATAGTCAAAACTGGAAAAAAAAACAAGTCAAACATATTTGCTGTCACACATATAGAAACAGAATGCTTCTTTACCCTCCCTTAAAAGATAGCCAACTGTATATGCATCTGATGTTTGATTGCAAGGAAAATAAAAAAAAAATAGTTACAACAGTGTTTTCAACTTACTTTTAGACATTACACTGTTCCTGTACAAACGTATTTAACCTTTGTGTGCCCTTCTGAAGTTTGTGTGGAAAGTTAAAGACATAATGACCACATTTGTCCCCAACTCAACACAAGATAGTGCCGTCTGAGATTTGAGAGAAGAGTTAAAGAAAGAATTACATCATCCCCATTTCCCCACACAAGCTGTACTGACCTTCTGTGTATGCCTCTGAGCAGGACTAATTTTAGACTAGATGTGACTCATGGCAAATGTCACTACTAAGCCAGTGTCAAAACCCACTTATACAGCTTTGGTGTGTGGAAACCACCAGCCCACTAAAAGCCTTGAAAGTCTTGGTATTTTGTGATGCATTTTATCCTATTGAGAAATGACTGTAATCTCAGCAGTTGACAAGAGGATCAGTTACTTTCATCCAGACAAGCCCCAAACATGCAGTTATAGCCATGTCTATGTTCATTTCAGATGTTTGATTGTGAAAAACAGGATAATCTTCTTGCAACTGGAATGCATTTCACCCTTATTTCAAAAGAACAGTTGCCATACATTAATATATTCCAAGCTGCATCATATAAATCACACTAACCCAACAAAAAAGAATAATCAGCAAACCAGTACTCACCAGTAAAAAAGGTTTAATCAAAACCATTGATGACATTTAGGATTTTGTTCTATAAAACTCTTTAGAATCAGCAGTTAATCAAAACCATTGACGACATTTAATATTTTGTTCTATAAAAATCTTTCGAATCAGCAGTTAGCCACTATGTATGTTAGAACTATTAGCACCAGTACCCACGCTGATCCGATACAGGACTCTTCTTTACCTTTTTACTAAGTTCTGAATGGGCTTTAAAGTTTCAAGAAACTATAGCTTGAAAATCATGCAAATATGCTCCATAAACATGAAAGTGGTGACCAGTGTACTGTTTATCTCACAGTAGAATTTGAAATTATACGTGTCATAAGTTGAGGTATTGTAAACTTCTTGAAACATCATGGCTATTCTAGAAAAAATATACTTTACCAAAGTGACTTTAAGCACTGCAGGCTGTGGAATTCTGCAAACACATTATTTACCCTAGTAGCATTTTCAGACTCAAAAGTGAAATTATGAAGTTTTAGTAATGTGAATGAGATTTCTTTTTTCAGAAATATATCACTGCCGCATGCTGTTCCCTCCAAAGTAACAAAATACCGGTCACAGTAGCTGTTCATTGCTCTAGATGAATTTCCAAGATGATAACAGATGTCTGTGATTTGTGGGAACTAATGCCCTGTGAAAAAACATGGATGACACTGAGGTTCATAAAGAGACAGTGAGCAGTCATAATGCGGTAGCACAGTACATCTTAGAATAAATAGTGCATGCACAGCAATGTGTCAGAAACAAAATATCTCAAGATACTAATGTATAATATAATTATCAGCAAAATGCACTGCAGAATGTTAAATAGCACACTGTTTAAAAGCTGGTGGTGGTACAATCCATTTAATTTTCCACTTTTCTGATTTTGCCATGTTCATAAGCCATATCTCACAGCAGAGGGTCCTAAACAGAAAAAACTTTCTTACTTTTCTGAGTAGAAGTTTTTTAGATATTATATTCAAAATAGTTTGTGATAATACATCAGTGTGTAGACTTAGATTAATTATTTTATAATACATGTGTCCTTTAACAGGTCTGATGAATTAATTAATAAGATATGTACCCGTTAACAGGTCTGACTTCATACAGAAAGTTAGCAATTTGAGCAAAAGCAAGGCTTGATCTGTGGGCAAAAATCATAAACTATGGCTAAATTGCATCAGCTTAGTAGTATGCATGTAGGTGTGTGTGTGTGTGTGTGTGTGTGTGTGTGTGTGTGTGTGTGTGTGTGTGTGTGCACGTGCGCGCGCTAGTGTGTGTGTGTGTGTGTGTGTGTGTGTGTGTGTGTGTGTGTGTGTGTGTGTGTGTGTGTGTGTGTGTGTAAAGATTTGTATAATTAGCAGGGGGCATGGAGTACACCAGGCACTTGTTTTACTTTTTATTTGTTGTTTCTTTTTTTTTTGATCAGTTTGTCACTGTGTCATTTAATGTTTTAAATATTCAATATTTGGATATATGTGTGTCTTTATATGTATGTACACATATATATATATATATATATATATATATATATATATATATATATATATATATATACAGAGAGAGAGAGAGAGAGAGAGCAAGAGAGAATATATAGATAGACTTGGCTCTAGTGTTATAGATCACACACCCTAAACATTGGCAACCCAAACATAGATACAATAACGTTGAGGACAACATCTTGACACTTTTCTGCAATGCTTTAAGGATTAACCTTGGATCACACAAACTAAAAACATGTTTGTTGTAAGGGTTCATAGGTTGGTACTAGGCTATACAAGCCTAGCCATAACAATTCCCTGAATATTTCTTTCCACAATATTTACTTCTCTGGACCCCTATCTAGCTGGGCAACTGACATGATCCCCGGGGTGAATTTCCTACCTCCCATCCAATCATCAAGGTTCCTTTTGAAGAGGGCCAAAGAGGTGCTCTGCTTGACATGTATGGGCAGTTTATTCCAGAGTATGGAGAGTCTCTGGGTCAGGAACCTAGCCCTCCAACATGTTTTGTTCATTGTGATAACAAGGTTTAGATCTCTGGAGCATGTGGCTCTGAGGGATTGGGATTTCTTTAAGTGGAGCATGTCCAACAGCTCAGGGTTTGACATGGCCTATTATGTTAAGCAGACATCGCCTCTGAGTAGACGATATGCCACAGAGTATAGCTGGAGTTTTTTTTAGACGGTCAGCATATGGCATCTGCTGTAGGCCTGTGATTCTTTTAGTGAGGTATTTCTGCGGCCTTTTTGGCTGTTGCAGATATCTTGTGAGGTACATACTAAATGGGGCATTATATTCTATAATGGGTCTAATGAGGGATGAGTACAGTGGGACAATGACCTCCTTTTTTCTGGATGAAAAGCCCTTAGTGATGAAGTGTGTCACATAGAAGGATTTTCTGACTGTTGTGGCAATATGGTTATTGAAGGTGAGACCACTGCCCACCTGTGTCCCTAAGTCTCTCATCACACTTTCGATGTTTAGTGTACTGCCACCTATGTGGTAATTCATGGGTACATGTTTTTTCCAAAGGGGATAACTATACATTTATTGGCATTAAGCTTGAGCCCATGGCTCTGGTACCAGGCATCTGTTTCTGTAAGGCCCTTTTGTAGAATATCCACGTCATTTGGGGATTCAATAATGGCTATCAGTTTGCAGTCATCTGCAAACTTTGTTAGCCAGAGTCCCTTAGTGTTGGCCTGTACTTCAGAGAAATAGATGCCGAACAAGAGTGGTCCCAGGACTGAACCCTGATGTACTCCACTTGTCACTTGTCTGGAGCTGGATTTGGAGTCAGCTACTTTTACAGTCTGGGTTCTGTCAGTAAGCCAGTTGGCAACCCATCGAGTGACATAGGGATTTATGCCCAGCTTAATAAGTTTATCTATGATTCCAAAGTGGGGGATGGTGTCAAAGGCCTTGGCGAGGTCCAGATAGGCTGTGTGGACCGCCTTACTTTCGTCCACAGCTCTGGAGACTGATTTAAAGAATTCAATCAGGTTGAGGAGACAAGATCGGCCCTTCACAAACCCAAACTGGGTGGGGTCCAGTGTTTGAAGGTTGCCAATGTCTTTGTTTATAAGTTCCATGATAACGCATTCCATGCCCTTGCAGATCAGGCTCGTCAGACTGATGGGACGGTAGTTCCCGGGATCCAAGGTGGACCCCCCCTTGTGGAGTGGGATAACTGTAGCTGTGCGCCACTCAGTGGGCACAAAGCCTGGGGTGAGGCTATGATTAAACGTAACACTTAGGTGAGATGCCAGTTAATTTTGTAGTTCATGTAGTACACAGCCCAGAATGTCATCTGGTCCCATGGATGCTGTATTCTTAGCTTTGGAGAGTGCGGTTTCTACCTTTGTGGCCGTGATTACCAGTATTTCACAATCTTTTGGTATTGAGAGGGGGGTGAAGTTGGCACTAAATCAATCTGCCAAGATACTGGCAATATCCTTGGGATCAGTATATTTAATGCCATTCTGCTGTAGCTCAGAGCAGATCTGAGCATTGACATTTAGATTCTTGGCATAACTATAGAATGTCTTGTGGTTATCTTTGGAATATTTGGCAATTTTATTTTCGTAACTAGCTTTTGAGGAGTTTATGAGGGATCTCAGCTTCTTACTGAGGCTGGTGAGGGAATTTTTTTGCATCCTGGGATTTTCCTCTCTTCTGCAACAGTTTCTTCCTTCTGTTGTATAGTTTGTTTATAGCAGGGGACCACCAGATTGGCTTCCTTTTTTTGGAGGAGAGCATCTTGGTTCTATTTGGGATGGCACGATTCATGCACGAGTGGATATGCTCATACAGTGCCTTAGTGTAGGATTCAGCAGTCGAACTTTCAGATCGCGTCTGCATGGGTGTCATGAAGTTTGTCCCTTCTGACTTCAGTAGCATGAAGTTGGCTTTGGAGAAGTTTTTTACGGAGGTTTCCTTACTGGGGGTGGGGGTGGGATGTGGATGTCAAGGGTGATTTGCTTATGGTCAGACCTGACCAATGAGGGGGTGACCACTGGTTTGGAACATCTATCTCCCATGTTGGTAATGACCAGGTCTAGGATATTGGAGCCCCTGGTGGGACAATGGATTAGTTGATCCAGGGCATTGGAATTTAGAAATTCCAAGAAACATTGGGAAAAGCTGTTGGTACCCGAGTAGTTTTCCCAGTTAATGGCAGGGTAGTTGAAATCACTAGTATTAGGGTGCTTGATTGTATCTTAAATTTTTTCAGTATGTTTAGAAAGGTGTAGTGAGAATCTTGGGGCATGGTGGGGGATCTGTAGCAAGCTACAATTTGGATTGCAGTTTTACCTAGTGTTAGTTGCACCTGGAAAATTTCAGATGCATTGCGTCGGCAACTAGCCTGGAGGTTTGAATGTCCTTGGTGAATATGGACTCTCCTCCACCTTTAGTGTTTTGGTCTTGGTTTTGTGGCCGAAAAGTGTGGTAAGAATTGTAGCCTGGTTTTGTAGGCGTGCTGTCTGGAGCCTTGAACCAGATCTCAGTCACTGCACAGATATCAATGTTCTCCATTTTTAGGAGTGCCTCTAGAGTGTGCATTTTGAGGTTTAGACTTCTAGCATTGAGTAGCATTACCTTCAGATTTTGCATGCTTGTATGTGTTATGGTGGTGGTTTTGTCCTTTGAACCTTGCCTAAAAAATGCACTACAGGGGTGGCAAGAGCTTTAGCCAGTAAACTGAATCCCAGGGGTGACAGGTGCAGACCATCTCTGGCAAAAGGCTCCCTTTACCTCCCACCCCTTGGTAGTTATTTATTCCACCACTGAGATCACATAATTTCTGGGGGAAGGGCGTATTCCTCAACCTGAGGAATTGTGGATCTCTTACAACTGTTGACCATCTGTTTTGTCAACCAAAGTGTGTAGAAAAACAGAGTTCAACTAAAACTCAAATTGACCAATGGCAGTGTCCCCATATATGTACAGATATGCACACATATGAATATGTATGTATGTATCTAAAAGTAACGTATCTGTCATTGATCAGGTAGTTCCTTCCAATAGGGGGGGGGTCCAGATACGTTACTTTTAGAACAAAAGGAATTAATTTGGCAGCTAAAACTAGATGCTTATCATTATCCAGGCTTAAATGGAATGTTATCCATTTCTTGTATTTTAAAATTAAGAAGTTTGGTTAGGTAATTTTATTGTATTTATTTTTTGTAGATTGCATCTATTTTAATTTCTTCATCTATTTTTTATCTATTTCAGCATGGCTTACAAAAATATGGATATTCCTTTTACTGCTTGTTCAGTAAGGTTGAGTCCTCAGGGAAGGGTTTGAGCAGGTGTTGTAAATGTATTGGCTTAATTGCTAAGTATCATGTGATTTATGAGCTTTTCATTAAGGTGTAAGCTGGAATGTGTTGTTTGTTTTTCTGATGAAGTTGGTGTGGGACACTGATGAAAAGCCTATTATTGTTGAGCTTAAAATAAAATTTTAACTTGCAGTTTATCAGCATCACTGTGTCTGGAATTGGTGCATCTGCTGAGGTTTATCATCTTGCCGGCTTCCTTTTTCAAGTTTGTTTTGTTTTGTGGCATTTCAGTTTTTTTCTTCTATGTGTTTTAATAACTTTGCGTGACTTGCTGAAACTGTAAAGTGTGTTGTGTGAGAGCTAGGTGTTCAGATTCAAAGATCAGAGAATGCTTGGAATGACTAGAACTTCTGATATCAAGAAGTGAAGATTTCATGATGTATCGGAAAAGATTATATAAACATTTTTCCAAAATTAGAACCACGATGGTTTGGTATTTTGTTGTAAATTTTCCTGAACAAAGTTTCTAACTGTGTTGCTTGTATTATAAAATATTCTGTAATGTATAAAATATGTTTTAAAATTTTTGAAAAGGAGAAGAATATGAAAATCAGATTTGCATTGAGGCATAATGAGTGGAAATGGCTAAATTGTAGAACAAATGGTCAAAAATACAAGTACAGTCCAAGAGATGAAGCCAGATACATCACATGGATAATCTTTTGCTCTGTAAAACATGATGACATACTGTTTAGAATAACTGCCTAGGTAAATGTAAAATGATATAATAAGTTATAGGAAACATGTTGGGGCACAATAGTGAAGTGAGTGTGGGGGAGAGAGAGAGACGATAAAGTTTTATTAGAAAAGGAGATATAAAGTATGACTGTGAAATCTTATAGGTTAGTGATGCGAATGTAATATTTTCAATCTTTCTAGTAGGATGATTCGACAAGCCTCCGACAAGTTCACAAATTTATTTTCAATGTCAAAGTGGCAAAACTGTATAAGTAGTATCTGACAGCATGCATTTCTCTAGTTCAGTTCCTGGGTGGGTACGGTCTGCTGAGCCTGCACTCCTATAAATACAAAGAAGCTCTTGCAGGGATTGCTGTTTCTTTCCACATCCAAAAGATTTGTTTAAACATGTCTATGCAGTGTTGGGGGAAAGCGTTTGCATGCAAGTGTGTGTGTGTGTGTGTGTGTGTGTGTGTGTGTGTGTGTGTGTGTGTGTGTGTGTGTGTGTGTGTGTGTGTGTGTGTGTGTGTGTGTGTGTGTGTGTACATGTATCTTGTGATGGACTCTGTCCAGAAACTAATTCTGGGCCTACCAGGATATGCTTCAGGTTCAATGTGACCTTAAACAAGGTAATGTGGATATAGAAATCTTAATAGATTAATTATTAATTTTGTTTCTGTTTAAAGAAGTCTTAATGCATGCAGATCTTGGTAATTTCCATTGCTTTTAGCATACCGGACAGAAAATTGTATTATAAAATGCAGTGCAACTGCGTTAAGTTTTTATCTTTATATGCTGAATATTTGCAGACAGTCTTGTTTTGCAATGCAGTATGTTTTTGCGTAATGGGTTTTTCATTACTTGAATTTAAACAACGGCAGTCAAGTAAAGAAAAAGAGCTGGAAATACTTCCGGACACCTATGGGCTTTCTTGAAAATCCACATTAATTAAAACTGACCAGTACCGAAACTTTGCTATGAATGTTAGCTAGATTACTTGTTTTGGTCCCATATATGTCTACTGCCAAAACTGTGAGTTAATGGAATACTGGACTTAGTGAAGTCTTACATAAAATGATGATAAATCACTTTTTTTTTAATTTCTCCAAGTCCTTTGGTCTTCTAATACCATGACAGGAATGTACCCCATTCCTAAATCAGAGTAAAATTAAATTTCATTAAATTAGTATTGTTTCAAACGTTGATGTTAGCCAGAAATGTTCTTCGCAGCACCTGCAGTGTGCCTGGTAATGACTTCTCCTGCAATTCATAAGGAGTTACAAGTGTTGGTAACATATCTAAGTACGACTGTAAACTCTTTGTTATAAGACACATTCCTCCTTCTACTATTGGAAATGTCTGTGCATCCTTCTTCCATGTTGGCCTCATTTCTGCATGCAAATCCTGGTATTTTATGACTTTGTGTTTCTCTGTGCATAAGATACTGTAGTCACTGGGTGTAGCAATTAGAATGATAAATGCTACTTTTGTCTTCTTTTCATGGACTGCTATATCAGGTTTTCTCACATCTATTTTTTCAACTGTTGGTAATGGTGATCCCATGTGATATAAACTTCATTATTTTTTATAATGCTTTGTGGCTCATGTTTCCACTGTTTTTCAGTTACTTCACTATTATAATGTTTGCACAATCCCCAATGTAACAGTCTTGCCACATTATTATGCCTTTCAGTATACAGTCCTTCTAGCATTAGTATGTCGCAACGAGCAACAAGGTGTGCAACTGCTTATAATTCTCTTTTACAAAACCTACATTAATCTGTTTCTTCCTCATGTTCAATGGACTTTAGTAAACCAATATGCATGTAGTCCACTATCTTGGGCCGCCAATATTAAACTTTCATCTTTTGGTTTAAATTAACCTCTCCTTAACCATTCCTATGTTTGATCCTGATCAACATGAGGTTGTTACAAGACTTTTCTATACTTGAACATGTATTTATCCATTTTCTACATTTCTTGCCTTCTCATCTAATCCTTTACCTCATATTCTTTCTTTTGTTTTTTGGCACATTCAATTGCTGCTTGATTTTTGTCTATTTCTGATTTGATTTCCATTCTTGCTTGATGCCGATATTCTTCTGCTAAACTAAGCAGGGAAGTCATCTTAGACTTATTCTCCTCGTGTTTTGAAACTTTCACTATGTTTAAGTCTTGTGAAGTCAGCAGATATGTATGTAGTCCTATGACTGCAGATCTGTACATTTAATCAATTTCGAGGAGGCCCATACCTCCTTCAGAACAGGGAATATATTCTTTATTCTTAATAAACTCTCCAAACTAACATTATCCCCTTCCTGTACCAAGTGGTTCTCCAGCTACCTCACAACCAGACAACAAGCAGTCAAATGGAATAAAGCCACTTCACCCTTCCTTAATAGTCCCACAGGTGTCCCCCAAGGTCCCTGCTATTCAACATATTCATTAACGACTTCTACCAAGCCATTCCAAACTCCAGCCTCATCCAATATGCTGACGATTCTACCATTATCTGCTCCTACCCTTCTATACCCACTCTAAATAAGCTTACCCAAACCACCTTCTCCTCCACTGAGCAGTGGATGCTAGACAGCCATCTGGCTCTTAATGCAACCAAAACTAAACTTATGTTATTCACCACCTCCAAAAACTCCTCCCTAGATAAACACTCATTTATAATCACCAGCAAAAATAATACTCCCCTAGAAATAGTCTCTGACACTAAACTACTAGGAGTATTCACAGGTGATCAACTAAAATTCAACAAACATTTACAAGTAAATATAAAAAAAAAACACAAAAAACTTGGTATGCTATACTGCCATAATCATTATATCTTTCCTTCCTCTAGGCTCATACTAGCCAATACTTATCTCATCCCATCCCTCCTGTATGGTGCATCTATCCTCACCAACCTGCAATCCTCCCCCAAAACAAAACTCTCCTCTTGCTATAACAAGGTATCACAATTTGCAGCAGGTCACAAAGCCATTTCTCATCATTGTAATTCTCTTTACCAACTAAACTGGCTTGAGCTACCTAACCTCCTCACTTATACCCGAATCATCCAAGTACACAAACTCATTTACAACCCCTCTCTTTGTCCCTCCCTAGCCACTACCTTTGAAATGTATGCACCAGAATGACTTCTAAGATCTGATTCCCAAAAACTAATTAAATTGCACAAGCCCACATGTCCAGCTGGGAATCACCTAATGTCCTTCTCTCCTGCATGCCTCTGGAATTCTCTACCATCTCCTATCCACATCACCAGCAGTCTCTCCTCATTTAAAACCTTGCTGCACTCACACCTAACTTCACAACGGAAGTGCTCCTGTTCCCATCCTACCTAATTCTTCTAATACCACTTCCTACTCTCCTAGAACTAAATACACCATCACTGCCTCCTATAAATCCACAGCTCTGTTGAACTATTTGACCAACTACTTAACAGTTACCCTATGCTACTACTTTTGTGTAAAAAAAAAAAAAAAATTTTTTTTACTGCTGTTTTACAAACTATACTGATGTATTCTTAAAAATCTACTGCCAATCATTAGCGGACCAGAGTTCCGCTCTGACGACCCCTAACCGGGAAAAGCTGAAAGAAGAAGAAGAAGAAGAACTGATGTACTCTATCATTGTTAACCTTTTCTTATCATATTTACTTTGTATTCCTGTGAGATAATCTGTAATGTAAACGTACAGTGTGTACTATGTATTTGTATTTTTCTGTAGCATTTCTCCCCAGGACTCCATTGAAAATGGGCTCCTTGTGGCCCAATTGGACTATCCTAGCAAACAAACTGCAAATAAATAAAATAAAAAAATATAATCTTAGTATGCACTGATTTTTATAAATCATTTGATAAGCATGAAGAATTCTTCTTGTTTTCCTGTCCCACTAATCCAACATCATTTGAGGCCAGTCACTCACTCCAAAACTGTAAGTTAGGACAGGAACAGCAAATTGGTTTATAGCCTGGACTTTGTTCCTAGATGTCAGTGCCATTTTCAGTATTAATTTTAGTCTTCTAAAATATTCCTTACTATGTTTTATTAGTATTTGTTCATGTTTTGTTTTTTATCCTTCATCATTCCCAAATATGTACACACTCCCTCTTGCTCATGTTCTTTTTATATCACATTCCAGTCAAAAGCTGATGTTTTCTTGGTGCTCCAGCTTTCCTGCTTTAAAGGTTGCTTTTGCACATTTATCAAGACCAAATGACATTCTTATATCATCTGAAAAAGTTTTTACCACTTGCAGTAGTCATTTCAGTTCCACTTCTGATGAACTATACAGTTTTAAATAATCTACAAAAAAAGAGATAAGAAGTCTTTACACTTTGTTGTTTTCTGGGAGCCAAATTGTAGCCATAACATAATCTAGTAAGTAGACAGCTTAATGGGTTAAGGGCAAGACAAAAGAGCAGTGGTGACAGAGTCGCACTGGAATATCCCCCTTTGAATTTTTATCCCTGGAATAATAATTTGTTCTTTATCATGGCTTAACTGCAAGTGGTTTGCTACTTTTTCATGGTCACTTTAATGTAACCAATCAGTGTTGGGCATATCTTATACACTTTTAAGCATTCTTTTATCCATGAATGTGGAATACTGTCAAATGCTTTTTTGTAGTCTATCCATGTCATAGTTAGATTCTTCCCATTATCACATTTCTCCATTATGACATTATTTAACAACAAATGATCCTTTGTTCCATATGACTTTCTTTTGTTACCATTTTATTCTGCTGCCATGATTGAGTTTTCTTCTAATGATTATAAACTCTGTCAGCATCAATACCAGTGAATACTTTATACATCACTGGAAGGCAAGTTATTGGTCTATAGTTTTTAGGATAGCTTGCAAGTTCGCTATTGTTGTTCCTGTTGTTAACCAGGTTGGTGTCTGTTTGGGGTGCGCGTATAAATAGTTCTTACTCATGGCTAAATCTTCATATAAAGATGTTAATACTTTTAGTCAGAAGTTAGATATTGCATCTGAGCCTGGGGTTTTCCAATTAGAGGCTTTTCTTAACTTTTTTCAATCTCTCTTGCTGTTACTTCATCCCATGTCATATCATGTACATTTGAACTTCTTATTTTTTCTTTTACTCCTTCTATCCATTTAGCATCTTTGTTATGTTCCACAGGATCTTCATTGATATTTCTCCAAAATGTATCTATTTCTACTTTTTTGGTGGTATTTCAATTCCTTTTGCCTTGTTTCCCAATTTTCTATAAAACTTTTTTGGGCCACCAATAAATTGCTTATTTTCTACTTTTCCTTTATATTTATCTGCATATCTTCTAAGTTTTTCTGCCTGGGCTGATACTTTTAATTTATTTGCGATAGCGAACGATAGATCCTGATCTGTTCTGATACTGCTCATTGCTTCTATCACATCTATCTTTTTTTTTTTTTTTAGTATTTTTGTTGATCTGTTCCCTCTTCTATAATCTTCTAAAAGTAACAATTCTTGCCTTAATTGCTTTATAGTTTTCTCTGTTTCATACTTCCATGATGGCATTTAATTTCTCCACTTCCTTTGCCTTACTGCCCTGTATTTGTGTGGTAAGACTTTACCTGTTACTAATTTAGCTGCACAGTAATATATACTATTTACTTCTATTATATTGCTTTACTCTAGGGGCAGCCACAGTGGTGCAGCGGTTACCGTTGTCGCCTCACAGCAAGAGGTTCTCCGGTTTGATCCTTGGCTGGGGTGCCTTCTGTGCAGAGTCTGCTTGTCCTCCCTGTGGTTGCGTGGGTTTCCTCCAGGTGCTCCGGTTTCCTCCCACATCCCAAAGACATGCTGTAGGTGGATTGGACGCTCTAAATTGGCCATAGATGTGAACGTGTGCGTGTGTGTGCCTTCTGTAGAAGGTTGGGCGCCGGGCTGGCAACTCGACACTGTAAAACTCCACTGCCAATCATGAGCGGACAGGTGATCTGCTGTGGCGACCCCTAACCGGGAAAAAAGCCGAAAGAAGAAGAAGATATCGCTTGACTCCCTATGGACAGTCCTAATTACTGTGTTCATTTGTTTTATCAAACTTCTAAATTTTTGGGTTTTATTGAGTTTCTGTAGTCTATTTCTTTCATTGATCTTAATATACGTGCCCATCTCTATTAAATCAAGCAACTCTTCTCTTAGATTATTTTCTTCTAAACTGACAGCACATTCTTTGTTCTCCATTTCCAGTGGGAATTGTTCAGAAAGTTCTGGATCATCTTCCTGTGCCACATTCTCTTCACTTTCATCCTGTGTCATCCGTTGCTCTTTTATGTGGGAAGTCACTGGCCTATCACTCAACAGCATTTATTGTGTCAAAGTTGCCACAGTTTCCTGTTCCTTGCTGTGCTACTCCAACTGAATTTTTGTACTTTTTTCCCATGGAAGGCTCCAAAGTATCTTCATATGGCAACTGATCAGATGTTTCCCGCTCCTCTGGTTTCTCCTTAATTTGGGGATACATTGCTCTATCCTGTTTTGGTGTTATCAACATTAGATTTTCTACACTAAAGCTTTACACTTTGTGGGTAATCCATAACCTCAGTTTCTATTTCTATAACTTCTCTATTTTGTTTTCTTATTTTTTGTATTGTAGAATTTTTCATATCTGGATGCCTTTGCCTGTATTCCTCTTCAAATATCTTTGGTGTTGTTGTTTGCTTTCTGCTTTGCATAAATATTACACCATATTAAATATTTTTTTCTTTCTCATGTCCATATTTCTTCTTCAGTTGTCTCCTTCTCCTTCTGTTTCTTCTTACTGGGGGGACTTGTTCTATCATGCTGTGATATTACCTGTGTTAGATTTTCTGCACTAACTCCTTTACTTTGCTGATATTCCATAACTTCAACTTCTTTTTTTAACATCTACTTTACTAATCTTCTGTTCTATGTTCAACCTTTGTGATCTTGTTTTTTTTTGTTTTGTAAACTTTTCCATATCTTGATGCCTTTGTCTGTATTTTTCATTGAGTATCTTTGGGGCTGCATTTTTTGTATTGATTAATTGGGCTTTCTCCTTTGCATAAATACTGCATCATATCAGATCACTCTTTCTTTCCCATGTCCATATTTCTCTTTTATAGCTTTCAAAAATCCTCTAGATTTTGTTCTTCATATTTCTGCACTTCCTCAGTCACTTTTTTCCAACCAGCCCAAGGTTTCTTGGTCTATTTACTGTTTTTCATAAATTCATTGTATTAATGAACACATTTTTATTTGAAGCTTCTGACAGTTTTTCTTATGGCAGTATTTTTCTTTTGTCTAATTTCTCTCTTAATCTTTTTGTATATCTTCTGTCTAGAAATTCTGGGCTTCTTGCATAATAGTAACCATACATCATTTCTTTGTTATCCTCAATAGTCAATCCTGGTCTTTATGGCTCTTTTTTAGCCTATCAGTTTTTGCGATTTTTGTGGACTGCTACTTCCTTCTACAACAGGGGGAACGTCCTCTCCCTGGGCCCTGGCCTGACCTCATTGTAGGAATGTTTCTATGTCTTGAGGAATCTACACTGTCATTTTCTCCAGTCCTGGCACCAGCGTGCCTACCAGGATTGGGCACTTTTTTATCCTGGGTCTTGTGCATCCAGCTATCTTTTTTATTTGTAACCAACTTCTGTCCATGATATATATTATATAAAATACAGTCTATATATCAGTGTCACCTTGGTGAGATTTTGTGAAAAACAGGGTCCACCTCATGAAGATTCTAAGACTTCAAGATAAATTCAGTTCCAGCAATACTGCTTTCCTTTGCTTGCTGATTTGTCATTTCTCCATTTGGATCACTTATCATCTCTCCATTTGGAATTACTTCCATATATGACCATGTCATTTCCTTCTTGTGAATGGATATACTCTGTCGGGGCTTGGCACAGCAGATTTACATCTGCTACTGAAGACTTTTTAGGCTGGACATTACTACAGTTGTTTGACTGTGGTTTGCAAAATAAAATGCAAATATACATAACATTTACTTACAATGCATTCCTTTTTTTTATTATATACATGCTTTATCATGAATAGCTACACCTAAACACAAGGATGGTATAGATTCCGTAACTGGGACTTTTAATTTTATTATGTTTTTCAACATTAAATTTCCTCACTAGCTGTTTTATGGCTCTAGATATTTCTCGCCTGTAAAAAAAAAAAAATAGGAACTGCCAACATAACTTTGGTCTACAAACCTACATTCTCCTGAGTAACAGCAGGGGACACACAAATATGCACACACACGCACACACATGCGCACATACCCACACGTGCACACACATACACACACACACACACACACACACACACATTGCCATTATGTAAGTTAAGCCTGCTGCTCTTGTCATGTGACATATATTCTTTAACATTTTTGTATTCTTTTTACAAAGTTCCACTTGAGTAAGTAGTGTTACCGGTGTGTATTCCGAGTACAGAACTGTGTGGGAATGAATCAGTGGTCTGGATACCAACAGTGCTGGACGTTTATAGCATACATAGCAATCTGTACTTACATAGGCATTGGCCTGATAGAGGATAAGGCTTCAGACAACTACGTTTGTTGTTCACTCTAAAGATCATGTGTTCTGATGAGTTTACATGCTTTTGTTGCAGATTCGTGTGTTTATTATTTGCAACTGGCTGTTGCAGTTGCGTTTCTTAGTGAATGATACCAGTACATAACTGCATTACCTGACCTTATGTATCTACCTTAGACAGAACATCATGTTATTAACTTTTATTATCCCATATCTGTAGCTAGAAGGGAGTATAGATTATAGTACGCATGCACCGCAACGACAAATATCTAGAAAGCACATTTATTGTTTCTATGTTTGTGTTATCAGGTTAAGCACTACTAGCTATACTGGATGGTGCAAGAGACATCTTCGCCATGTGTTCTAATTCATTGATGTAGCTGTTGGTATAAGAGATGGGCAGCAGAACATTATGCTTAGTGTTTTGTTGTAGGTAAAAGAATCTAAGGAACATAAGGACAGAAAATGCTTGACAACAAAGTGTAGTATTATAGAAAATTTTACAGACGAAGTGCTTGAAAAAGGTTTGGTTCTGGGTAGATATTGTTAGTTATTCAGTCTTATGGCTGTGTTTTTTAAAAAAAAAAATGTTGAGGAGTTACCAATCCATTGATTCCTGTTTGGCAACTTTTCTGATATCCTGTTTTCTCATCAGTTGCATGTTTGGGGGTCCCATTATACTACTTTTACCAGAACATTTGAAGGCTTAAACCTTGCTGTGACCCAGCCTATAGTAATGGCTTTCATAGTCCCAATCATTCAGGTGAGGAGAACCTTTCTTTTCCTTAAACTCTTTCATGTTGCTTGTAAAATGGCACCAGAGTTGCAAAATCATGTCACCATGTTCTATTTCAAATGTTAGTTAGATTCTTACTAAGCTAGATGCCCTTGTGAGTCGTTTTAAGCCTAGCCAAATTCCTTTTTAAAGGTAAGAATCAAACCTTATATCTTTTGACTGTGAGGTAAGCACATTTTATACTAACCCCAACACCCATAAAACATGGCTTAAGAGCTCATCCATGTGACCTAACATCAGCATGCATGTGCACTGCTATCAATCCATTCAACAAGTTTTATGCCAGCCATATATGAAGAGGTGGCATTTTAACTCTTGGCATTAGATATTATGATAAGTAAGGGCCAAACATAACCAATGTGCCACAACTGCAATGCATCTGGAAGACGGAGCACAGGGTTAAGTCTGTAAGGTTTAGTTCCTGTGATACAGGGTTTGATTCTCTCGACACTCATTCGCGTACTGTGTCACCTTGAGCAAGTCACTTAACAAGGTATTGCTCCAGGTTTTCTCCGAAAAAGGAATGTGTGGCCAGTAGGTCGACATAGTTAAATGGGTATTATTAATATCATTATATTTATATTAATGGAGTCCTGCATTGCAGACAACCCTACACTCACAAGATATTAGTGAAGCTGCAGAAACCAACCGACCCTAAACCCTCCCTAAGAGCAAAGGGAACAGTAAAGGCACTTCATCTTTTGTCACACCTGAGCAAAGGGAACAGTAAAGGCACTTCTTTTGTCACACCTGAGCAAAGGGAACAGTAAAGGCACTTCATCTTTTGTCACACCTGAGCAAAGGGAACAGTAAAGGCACTTCTTCTTTTGTCACACCTGAGCAAAGGGAACAGTAAAGGCACTTCTTCTTTTGTCACACCTGAGCAAAGGGAACAGTAAAGGCACTTCTTCTTTTGTCACACCTGAGCAAAGGGAACAGTAAAGGCACTTCTTCTTTTGTCACACCTGAGCAAAGGGAACAGTAAAGGCACTTCTTTTGTCACACCTGAGCAAAGGGAACAGTAAAGGTACTTCTTTTGTCACACCTGAGCAAAGGGAACAGTAAAGGCACTTCATCTTTTGTCACACCTTTCCACTCACTAGAAATATTCCAGATTCATTCCCAGATCTGGATGGGCAGAGGCATTTTCAATCTGTTTTGTGTATCTTAAGTTTGGTCTGTCTTATACTTATCTGGTTTTTATTTCCTATTTATTTCCTTTTGAATCTTAGCATATTCTTAATCTTTTTCTTAATCTTGAGGATGCATGTCTGTGTGTGTGTGTTTGTGTGTCTATAAACTGGCAGTATGCAGGGTACTTTCAGTGAAAGCTAAACAGAGCTAATTGAAATTGTCACAGAAAAAGGTCTAAACTTTCTAGAAATACAGACATAATCCTAGTATAATTTTAAGAAAGAAATATCTGCTGCTAATTTGTAGTCCTTAACTTTAAGTTATTTAGACTTAGGGACACAGGTGGACAGTGGTCTCACCTTCGATAACCACATCGCCACAACAGTCAGGAAATCCTTCTATATGGCACACCTCATCACTAAGGGCTTTTCAGCCAGAAAAAAGGAGGTCATTGTCCCTCTGTACTCATCCCTCATTAGACTCATTATAGAATACAACCGTTTGGTATGTACCTCTCAAGACATCTGCAACAACTGGAAAGACCACAGAAATACCTCACTAAAAGGATCACAGGCCTAAAGCAGATGCCCTACGCTGACCACCTTAAAAAAACTCCAGCTATACTCTGTCTCATATTGTCTACTCAGAGGTGATCTCTGCTTAACATGCAAGGCCATGTCAAACCCAGAGCTATTGGACATGCTACACTTAAAGAAATCCCAATCCCTCAGTGACACATGCTCCAGGGATCTAAACATTGTCATCACAATAAACAAAACATGCTGGATGGGATAGTTTCCTGACCCAGAGACTCCCCAGACTCTGGAATAAACTGCCCATACATGTCAAGCAGAGCGCCTCTTTGGCCCTCTTCAAAAGGAACCTTGATGATTGGATGGGAGAAAGGAAATTCACCCCAGGGATCACGTCACAACAGGGGTCCAGGGAAGTAAATAATGTGGGAAGAAATAGCCAGGGAATTGTTATGGCTAGGCTTGTATAGACCCTAGGGCCGATAGCCTAGTACCAACCTATGAACCTATGAAGATATTTTTTCATAGCTGAACTTAAGGTTTGTGGTTCAGTCCTGACCTCTGATTATTGTGTGGGTAGAGTTTTGCATGTTTTCCCCATGTCTGTGTGGGTTCTCTCCAGATACTACTTTTTCTTTACATCTCCTGAAAACATGTTGTTTGACGAGGTGTATTAAGTAGCCCATATATATTTTTATTTACCCTTGCCCTCATGTCCCAGTTCATGACTGAAAAGGTAAAAAAAAGGACTAGTTTACTTATCTGGTTAACAAATAAATAAGTTAAATTAAACCAGCTGCTGTTGAGAAGCACATGGGCTATTTGGTTAAAGTTTCTGCTTCGTGGCTACAGAGTCCACGGTTTAAGCCTGAGCCATTGTCTACTATGTAGAAAATTTAGTGGAACCATTATATCACTGAGTTCTGCGTAGATGGAAGAAAACCACGGTAGCTGTAGAAAACCCACACAAATGTGGGAAAATGTTCAAAACTGCACACTGATAATGACTGGCCTTTGACAAGCTGTACATATATCTTAAGCTGAGGTTCCAAGTACCAGAAACTATAGTCAAACATAAGGTGAAATACTCTTAAGAACTTCTGTGCCACCATTTTTGAAAGACAATATAATGTATTTAATGTATTTTTCTAGAGTGCATAGCTGTATCAGTTAGATTATGAGTCAGTGGTAAAGATGTAGCTAGTCTGTTTGCAGCAGGGAAGGCACGTACACAGAGCTTCCGTCGTGCAGAAATCATCTCTCCTGTCTGTACCTTAAAGGTTATGAGTATGCAAATGATATTATCTTATAACCTTGCAAAGTTCTGTGGTGGTGTCTCATTAAATGCAAGGTAAGGCATACATTTAAGACAAATGACTCCACCAGGATCAATCTCTCAACTCATTTGTGACTTGCTGGGGCTTCTTTTGCACAAGGAAGGTAATAAGCCTTCTCAGTTTACTCTAGTGATGTATCTTCAGTGAAATATCAACAACCTTATGATTTCAGAAGGGAGCTGATAATATATCTCCAACTTCTGTAAAGTCAGACTACAAATTCACTGATTCAGACTGCCATTGCATACTATTCTATGTAATATTCCACCCCAGTATTTCTAACATAGTTTAACTGAATGTACAGCATCATACCTGAGCATTGTAGCGCATCGATTTACAGGACTTTTGAATTCACCCTTTGTATGTCACAGTCATTGTGCACAATAATAAGGCATCAAATTATACAGTAGAAAATAACAGAATTGTGAGGCTGTTATTTTTCAGCATTCTTGCTCTTAGTATTGATTTTTTCAATGTACAATAAAACACAGTGATCCATATATCTTTAAAGTCCTTGTACAGTAAATTACTAACATTATGGCAATGGTTATTTTTGTGTCTTAACTCCTTGCTTAACTTTTTTTCCCTTTTTTTTCAACATCTATTTAGTCTGCATATGTAAGTATTATTTACTGAATTACAAGAAATGCCATACTGTATGCAACCTAATGACAGACATTTTAGACAGCATTAGCAGTTTTATTCTAAGCTAGCATTTTGGGTGTCAAATTACCTTAACACGTATTTATAAACTGATTTATTTTTAGGTGCAGAGCACTAAATGCGCGCTCTTGCAAGGCAATCTGATGAGTAATCCAGGTGCCTATTTACATATTTCTGCTTCATTAAATTGCAGAATCATTATGCATTTTGGGAAATGTATACAGTTTAAAAGGCAAATCTGTATGAAATTGTCACCCTGGTATAACAGTTTTAGTTTATTTGATGTGGAACAGTAATATCCACAGTTGGGAAGGAAATATAGTAAAAGCACCACAAACTACATATTTTTGCAGACAGTTTTACAGTTTATGAAATAAAATGTGACTACAGAAAAAAAGGATTTATCAAGTTATGAGCTGCAGTTTGAAAACGTGACACTATTGTATCATTTTACATTAAGACAATATATGATCCCATATTGCCATTGACAGGCCAAAGACTGAAATTAAAATTTTAATCAGAATGAAGCAATTTCATTGACCCTTCTGGTATAACTGAAGAATGTTGGATACTAGTTGAATATGGTTAGTCAAAACATATTTGGTGAAAATGGACTCTGTCAGCAGCACCATCTCTTACGACATGTTACTGCTTTAGGAAGAGAATACATTGGAGTGTGTCACTATGTCAGGGTAACTCCTAATACACGATATTCATGTTTGTATTGCAGTTTAGGTGAGGAAGGTAATAGTAGTTTCATCACAAGTTAATGGTTCTTCAGGTGCTATCAACAGATCTAGGCTTTTTAAATAGATCTGTAGTTGAAAATATGAACCTCAACAGCATATGGTTGCAGTGGACATATGTTAAAGTAATAGAATGGAAATGCAGGCAAGTTGGCAAAAATAATATTGCAGGGGCATAAACTTGGGGGTATAGAGAATCCTCCTTAGCTAGGGTTGCCACCTTTTCAAATGCTCAAAGTGGGACATTATTTGTAAAAATGTGAGATTGTGCAGGACAAAATATACCCACGGCCAGTGCAAAGGTCAAAACATCACTTTTTTGCCAAAATAAAAGCTTATTTTTGTAGCATTTGAGTTGCATCACTATTTGATATAATATGTATGCGTTTCATATACAAAATAACATTTTTGTGCAATTATTAAAGAAAATTTAAGAAATATATTTTGTTTTAAAATCTCAGGACATTTGTCATTTTTTAGTTTTTTTCACGGGACACAACTGTCCAAAGTGGGACTGTCCCTCGCAAAGAGGGACAGGTGTTGACCCTATTCTTAGCCATGGAGTTGCATGATGTCAGTGAATCATACCTCTCAACTGTATAGATTTTCACAGAATGTCCAGATTTTGCCTTATATTTTTGGTCTATTATTCATACAATTTTGGTTTTCTGGAAAATGATTGGCAAATCATTGAGGATTGAAGATAGAAAATAATGACAGACAATTGAGTTTCAGACTTCATACCCTTTGGAAAATGTATGTTAATGCAAAAATTCTGTTCAACTATCAACTTTCTAAGTTTGTAAAATTAATATTTAAAAACTATCTCTATTTCTGGGCCTTTGTCTACCATTATGTATGGCTTTGTCCAGATTTCGTGGTCTAAGGGGTTGAGAGGTATGCACTGAATGCAATAGGCAGTCTTTGATAAAACAAAGATAATGACTAAAAACTCAACTATAACTTATTTTTTCCAATCATGGCATGACAATTACAGCTTGTCCTTCTGCACATCTATCTAAATCACACCACCACAGAGTAAGCAAATGAGGATGTTCTGTTTTTGTTTTATTTTCCTTTTATCCTGAGAGAAAGAGGAGAGACACATATACTTTCATCAAATGATGACAACATTTGTTTGTAAATTATAAAAAAAATATTATGATGTGTGCCTGCTTCTAGACTGGGGCAAATTGTGAACACAAAAATTTATATGACAAGTTTACGCTTCTTAACGAAAAGCAGTCATGCAAAAAAGCAAACTGCTGTTTAACGTTAACTTTGTCAGCGATATTCTGTTGTTAACAGATAAATGGGATAAGATAGCATTGATGTCAAAAAAGAAAACTACTGCTGTTTAACGTTAACTTTGCCAGGGATATTCTGTTGTTAACAGATAAATGGGATAAGATAGCATTGATGTCACACTCAAAAAACACAGGATGGCAGATTTTAAATCTACTGCTGTTTAACGTTAACTTTGTCAGAGATATTCTGTTGTTAACAGATAAATGGGATAAGATAGCACTGATGTCAAAAAAGAAAACTGCTGTTTAACGTTAACTTTGTCAGCGATATTCTGTTGTTAACAGATAAATGGGATAAGATAGCACTGATGTCAAAAAAGAAAACTGCTGTTTAACGTTAACTTTGTCAGGGATATTCTGTTGTTAACAGATAAATGGGATAAGATAGCATTGATGTCACACTCAAAAAACACAGGATGGCAGATTTTAAATCCCAAAAGATGTCTTGGCCCAAGGTAACCATGATACATAGCTCTCAGCTGTCCATATTTTAGCAAAATGTCTAGATTTTTGACTCATATTTTTGTCCGTTTCTCATAAAATTGCAGTTTTCTGGCAAATCACTGGTAAATTGTGGACTGAAGACAGAAAATAATGCCAGACATTTGATTTTCAGGCTTCATATCCTTTAGAAAATTCATGCTAATACAAAACTTGGTATTCTATCAACTTTCTAAGTTTGTGAAAGCAATATTTAAAAAGTGTCCCTATTTGTGGGCCTTTGTACCTCCATTACTTGTGGCTTTGTCCAGATTTCTTACTCTAAGAGGTTGTGAGGTATGCTATGGTATGTGAAGTGGGATGATTTTCTCAATGTTACTAGGATGGGGGCCTTTTAGAGTCTGCTAATTTCTTGCACCCAGCAGCACCTGTAAACAGGTGTGGGGCAATTGCTTCAGACTATGCTCATATGTTTAAATGATCATATTCAGCTTTGGGGATCTCATTTCTGAACTATATTTACTGAACTGCATCTTGTACAAAATATTGTAGAATATATTGTTAAAGCTGTCCACATTTCCATGAAGGTTTACTTTCACAGTATATTTCTTCTGTGGAACCCCAGATTTTGAACTCCTGGTTTAATTTATTTCTTTCAAGGCAAACCGGAAATTCTACAGTCATAGGATTTGGGTGTACCTTAATTTATTAAAACCCAGATTGCTGAAGCTCCGTTCATGAAATGCTATTTTCTAAAGTGACATTTCACTGAATTTCCCTATCATCAGTTTGTGTAAAAATACAACTTAATGAACATATGGACCTATGCAACATGTAAGTGGCTGTTTCTTTTTTTTTGGGGGGGAGGGGGCATATCACTGAAGACTTTGCTCATCAGTCTAATACTTAGAAGAATCCCAATGAGATGATCTTAATGTAAAACAGTCACAAAATACATCACAAATAAACATCATTTTTGCCAGGGTTGAGCCTCTTGTGACCTGCCCCCATTGTGGATGGCTCTGCCTCTCACCCTGAACTTTTCTTACATTTAACAACTCAGATATTGTCAGTAGTCATTTTTCATGAATGTTTATAGTCTTGCATTCATTACATTTAAGTGGGAGGTTGAGGACCTAAGTCTACTACATATGGGTTGCAGAGGGTCTTGTCCCCACACAAAATGTTGCTACAATTGTGTTACATTCCATTAGGTTACTTTTGGGAAAGGTATTCTGTCCATTAAGTTCATAGGTTCATGTATGTACTTAATGGACAGAATAACTTTCCCAAAATTAACCTAAAGGAATGTAACACAAATGTAGCAACATTTTGTGATGAATAAGGAAACAGAAAAAATGGTCTTTAGTAAATTATCTTCAATGAAATGGGCTTCAGCAAGTTGGATTTTAGTAGACAAAAGGAGGAACTAGAATCATTCAGGATGTAGTCTCATTCACCTACCTTCATCTCTTACCTTGACAATTCCTACAGAAGGTATGGTGACTCCTCCTGTTTACAGAATACAATTTCAGTTAGTGTTTGTGTTATTCCAGGCAGTACTACTTTTTGGGTGGCTATTTTCCATGTCTAAAATAGAGAACAAATCTACCATCAAAAATCCGCATAAAAGTTTTTGCAGTGCTAGCTGTATTTTTTTCTGTTGAAGTAAAATTTAACAGAATCCTCAATGACTTACTGTCTAATGTTTCTGAAAATGCTTTCCAATCTGTTTCAACATTATTCTTAATACCTGACTTAGCAAATAGACTAGCATAGTCTCTTAAATTATGAACTAGGTTCCTGACAGATGATGCCAGTGCATCACATAATAGTATTAGTTATGCCAAGTCCTGTAACTAACAAACCTATTCATATGTCAGCTTTCTCATTTTTAGAGTGCAGCCTGTATTCTCAGAATAGTTAACTAGTCCTGAATTAACAAGGATAATGTACAGGAATTGTCAAAAGTTTAAAAAAATCAGATTCCGCATACTTTAAGTTTCTCGTGTCTTTTTTTATATGAAATCTTTGTCATTGAGGTTTATTACCTAAATATGTAAAGACTTCTGGATTTCCCTGACATCCAAGGATATGATGCTTAGTGGTTACTTGTTAATAGTTAAACCACTTCATGTTAAATATTACAATATTTCCTTCAAACTACACCCCCCTTATACTGCACTGCCATGTCAGTAATCGATCTGCCTGGTGTGGAGAGAAAACCCACAGCCTTCTGCACCAAAGGCGAGTGTGCTACGTCTTGCAGCACTGACACTGACAAAACTCTGTCCTGAGCATGAGGATCATTGATTCATAGGTGTGTACTAGGCTAATGGCCCTGGAGTCTTTACAAGCCTAGCCCAAAAAACTGCCCAGGCACCATGCTACCCGATGTTAGTTCACAGTGCTCCTATCCAGTAGGGCAACTGGAGTGATCCCTGGGGTGAACTTTCTGTTACCCATCCACTCGTCAAGATTTTTCTTGAAGAGGGCCAGTGAGGTGCTCTGCTTGACATGAATGGGAAGCTTATTTCAGAGTATGGGCAGTCTTTGGGAGATGAACCTGTCCCTCCAGCATTGTGGTAATGAGGTTGTGATCTTTGGAATGTATGGCATGGGGGATTGGGATTTCTTTAGGTGTAGCATTTCAAGTAGGCTGGGTCGGACATAGCTTTGTAAGTCAAGCAGAGATCACCTCTAGGTAGACTGAGAACAGCTGAAGTTTCTTGAGTCTGTCTATTTAGGACATGTGTTTAAGGCCTAGGATCCTTTTTGTGAGGTACTTTTGTGGCTTCTCCAGCTGTTGTAGGTGTCTGGTCAGGTACATGCCAAATGGGGCATTATATTCGATGATTGGTCTAATGAGGGATGAATAGAGAGTGATGATGACCTCTTTCTTCCTGGATGTGAAACCTTTGGTTATAAGATATGCTAAGCAGAAGTACTTTCTGACCACAGTGGCCATGTGGTGGTTGAAAGTGAGGTGGCTGTCAACCTGGGTCCCCAGATCTGTTATGGCCCCTTCAGTGTTCAGTGGGCTCCCATCAATGTGGTAATTTGTGGGAACTGAGTTTTTTAAAAAGGGGATGATAACACATTATTTGGCGTTAAGCGTCAGGCCATGGTTCCGACACCAGTCACTGGTCTCAGAGAGGCCCTTTTGTAGGATGTCTGGATCACTTGGGGAATTGATAATGACTCCTAGCTTGCGGTCATCAGCGAATTTGGTCAGCCAGAGTCCTTCTGTGTTGGCCTGGACTTCTGAGAAGTAGATGTCAAACAGGAGAGGGCCCAGGACCAAGCCCTGTGGGACTCCACTTGTGACTGCTCAACAGTCTGACTTGGAATCCACAGCTTTCACTCTGTGGGTATTGTCTGTGAGCCAGTTTGCAAACCACCTAGTGATGTAAGTCTCGATGCCTAGTTTGGTGAGGTTAACAATGATACCTGAGTGGGGAATAATATCAAAGGCCTTGGCCAGGTTGAACTAGGGTGTATGCACTCCCTTACCCTCACCCACTGCCTTGAAGAAGTCAACCAGGTTCAGCAGGCAGGATCTCCCCTTGACAAAGCCAAACTGTGTGGGGTCAAGAGTTTGGAGATTGCCTATATCTTTGTTAAGCCGGTCCATGATGATGCGCTCCATAGCTTTGCATACCAGACTCATCAGGCTAATTGGGCAATAGTTCATAGGGTCTGTAGTTGCTCCCCCTTTATTAAGTGGGATGACTGGAACAGTGCGCCATTCATTAGGAGCATAGCCTGAGGTAAGGCTGTGATTGAACAGGGCACACAAATGTGGTGCCAGTTCTTTTGTAGCTCATGTAGGACACAGCCAGGGATAGTATCATGTCTCATGGACACTGTATTCTTGGCTTTGAACAATGCAGCTTTTACCTGTGCCACAGAAATGATGGGTACCAGGCTTTCTTCTGGTACTGTGATAGGCTCCATGGAGGGGTAAAGTTTGCACTGAATCTGTCGGACAGTATGTTGGCTATATCTGTTGGATCAGTATAGGAGGTGCCATTGTGCAATAACTCAGAGTAAATCTGGGTATTGCCTTGGAGGTTTTTGATATAGCTATAGAAGGCTTTGTGGTTGTTTTTGGCATCAGCCGCAATTCTGCCTTCATAGCTGGCTTTAGAGTATTTGATAAGGGATCTCAGCTTTTTGTTGAGACTGATAAGGGAAGTTTTTCAGTCTTGTGGCTTTTTTTTCTGCAACAGTTTTTTCCTTCTGTTGAAGAGTTTACTGATCGTTGGGGGACCACCAGATTGGCTTCCTTTTTTTCGGAGGAGAGCATCTTAGTTCTGTTTGGTATGGCAATGGCAATGCATTTGTGTAAGTGCTCATGCAGTGCACTGGTGTATGATTTGACAGTCATGCAGCTATGTTCCATTGGCATGGGTGCCGGAAAGTTAGCCACCTCTGTTTTTAGGAGCCCAAAGTCATCTTTAGAGAAGTTTTTCAGGGTGGTCACCTTAGCTGAGGTTGTAGGTGAGATGGAGATTTCCATGGTGATCAGTTTGTGGTTGGATTTAACCAGGGAGGAATTGACTATGGGTGTGAAGCAATGGTTTCCCATGTTGGTGATAACCAGGTCAAGGATGTTGCTTCATCTAGTAGGGGTCAGAATGAGCTGGTCCAGGAATTTGGAATTGATAAATTCTAGAAAGCCTGAGCTTGTACATTGGTACTTGAATAGTTTTTCCACTTGATGGAAGGGTAGTTGAAGTCACCCAGTATGAGAGTATTGGGTTGGACCTTGATAGATTCCAGGGTGCTTAGGAACTTGGAGTGAGAGCCTAGGGACATGTTTGGGGTTCTGTAGCAGGCTATGACTTGTATCACCATCTTACCCATTGTTAGTTGTACCTGAAGTATCTCAGATGCATTATGCTGAGCTACCAGTCTACAGGTGTGCATATCCTTTAAGAATATGGAGACACCACCACCTTTGGAGCTTTCGGCCGTATTCTGGGGCCAAAAGGTATGGAATGAGTTGTAGCCTGGGAGCATAGGGGAGCTTTCTGCCTCTTTAAACCAGGTCTCCGTTACAGCACAGATGTCAACATTCTCCATTTTGAGGAGCATTTCGAGCGAGTGCATCTTGAGATTTAGACTTCTAGCATTGAGCAGCATGACCCTCAGATTGCATTTGTTTGAAGTTGTTACGGTGGAATTTTGGTCTTTGGAACACTGCCTAAAAAAGGCACTATAGGAGTGGCAAGAGCCTTAGCCAGTACCCAGAATCCCAGGGGTGACAGATGCAGGCTGTCTCTAGTAAAGCATGAAGGTCTGTCGATCATGTTGCCCCAGGTAGACAGATACTGGATTCCCTTAGAATGACACCAGAAACTTAGTCAACTGTTGAAGTCAATCATTTTCTGCTTGTACTGTGGTATCATTCTGAGTGCCGGTAGAATACTGCTTAGGGCTAGGGTCATATGTGGTAACACTCACGATGGTGACAGATGGCTATCAGCAGACAGAATTAAGGCACCGTTTGTATTTGTTATCATTATTATTATGTTTTGCTTTCTGACTGGCTGTTTTGCTTTAATTGTACTTTTATTGTATTTAGAAATGTTGACTTCAGTGTATTTATTGTTGCACATCTTATAACATGGTACACCGCAGTGCTCCGATTTTGACACCTTAAACTTGCGCCTGCTTATTATATGGTATCTATGTCTTTCTACTTATTAGCTATTTGGCCTCCTTATTTGAGTTGTACTTTTTTACCTGGTGAGGTGTGTTTTTTTGCCTTCTTATTGGATTACAAAAAGCAAGAAGCAAATAGCTGTTTGTCAATATTAATAAAATGTAAAGTAAATATAGATGGTGAATTAAAGTACTGCCTAGTTGTGTGGTACCCAGGGTTCCCACCACAGTTTGTCACTGAATTCTTCGACAAAACGATAGTAGTGAAACCGGCATGTGTAATAGTTAATGACGAGGCAATATGACATATGATAAATAGTTGTGGTGACGTTTTTAAATCCTTTACTTAACAGAAAAAGTAAAACAAAATGGAAATGAAATACAACTGTAAGAAATATTAGAGAAATTAGAGTTGTAGTGGAGACTGTGGAGTATAAATGAAAACTACTGGAGGTTTGATTATGCATTTAGTAGCCATACAGCTTCAGCCATCACTACTAGAGATTTCCTTAATTTGTCCTTGACTTTGCTTAAGAAATGTTCTTACACCCTCTAAAAATTCAAACTCCAGCCACTAAACGGTTCTAATTTGGTGCCATAAGATATGCTAATGTTGCAGTCTGTTACAGTTGCAGAAACTATGATTTGCATTCTAGAAAGTGTTTCGGCCATATGACCATTTCCTTTCTGTGGTATGATTGTACTTTTTTTCTGTGCCATCCCTCTGATTAGTGAGGTACAAGATGCAGAGGCAGAGGGAGGGAACAGGTTTTTCCATGCACATTAATGAAGCCATAATGTCTGCAGAATGTACATACTAACAGATGAAGGGATACTTTAGTCAGTAAAAATTTTGATGCAAAGACTTGGCAACTGATTTATTGAAGTTATGAAGTCCATTTTTAGGCCTTAATGAGACATCTGTGATAATGAATTTGTGCTGCAGAGACAAGCTTTGAAGCAGGCAATCTTTTGAAGGGGTGGATGAGATAAGAATTTGCAAACACATGAAAATACTTGTAGAATAAAGATATTCTGGTCTATGTAGACTGCTTGTGTTTCAAGTTCCATCTTAAAACATGTACCCCGTACCTCACTTTTATTCCCTTCTTTAATTTGTCTTCATCTGTCTGTCTATCTGCCTCTCTCTGATTCTTTCTGTCTGTCTGCCTCTCTCTGATTCTTTCTGTCTGTCTCTCCCTCTCTCTGTCTTAAAGCTACTGCCTTCAACTAGTTCCTTTTTTTTCAACACTTTATTCTAAATAGCCACTATTTTCTCAGGAAAGAGTACTAGCTACTTGCCCATTTAAATCTCCATTGCTTTGTATAAGGATTTGAAATAATAAAGCCAAGAAGAAATGCATTTGCCCTTGATACTGAAAGGACAGAAAGCTGTGGGTCCTATTGTCACATCAAGTGCTTGGATTCATTTTTCCAATACTGACACTACAGAACAGCATAAGGAGGTTACTGCCCCATTAGGTGGTAGCTTAAGTGGTTGTAAATGAGTAGAAGAATGTCTCTGGCATTCCGGACAAATTTATCTTATTCAGTATGAAGGCTGTCTAGGGTCTCTTCTGCAAATAGGCCATATGCCTAGTAGGACTAACCCATTCTACACAACAAACATCAATAAATAAATAAGTGAAATACATTTGGGCTTACCTTCAGCAGACACTTGACATTACATGTGTGAAATGGTTTACTACCATTTCGTTGAACAACAATTACGCGGATTCCAAAATTGCGTAATCACATGGGTGACTGTTGAAAACAGTCAACCATAACCTTCTGAATGCATAAAAGGGAAAGCATGGAAGTAAGTGGTTCTTGCAAAATTACTGTTCACTTTAACAATGATTTTAAAGCAACATTAGATCTGGTTCGAATGTCAAATGTCATTCTTACCATATTCGATATATGGTAAAAATGGCATTCACATTTTCAACTATTTGAGTCGATGAAATAACTAAAAAATATTGTGTCTTGCAATGAAATAATAGCAGACTGCCTGAAATACTGAATGCTAGATTTCAGAAAAGATGAAACATTAGTGTTAAATGTTGTTGTGTTTCTTTCGGCTTTTCCTGGTTAGGGGTCGCCACAGCAGAACTCCAGTACGCTAATGATTGGCAGTCGATTTTTATGGTGCTGAGATGCCAGCCCGACACCCAACCTTCAACGAAGGCATGTCCATTCACTCATGTCTTTCGAACGCCACTCGACCGCGGGGAGGACATGCAGACTCCACACAGAAGGCGCTCCAGCTGAGAATCGAACGGGAGAACCTCTTGCTGTGAGGCGACAATGGTACTGCTGCACCACCGCAGCTTGAAACATTAGTGTTAAATAAATTGTCATTTATTGCTGATAATAGTCATTGCTTGGAAAACATTCAGAAACTATTTCAAAGGGAAATGTGTTAATCTGAAATCCTTACTATTCTTGTAAACATGTATAAGAATGAAATTTTATGAGAGAAATCAGGTCATAAAATGACATATACTTCTTAGTATTAACCTTAAATCATTGTCAGTAAGGCCTAGAACAAAGTTTTAATAAATCTGATATTTCTAAGTTACGGCTTTTTTATTATCTTTCTAGTTGGGTAGCTGTACTTTTTGGTGAAATCTTTTACACTATGTACAGTCTTCCCTGGAGAGAACATCTCATGCCTCCTGATATGCTATCTGATATATCTGTAATATTTTTGGAAACATGATAAAACAAAAAATAAAAAAATGACTGACTGTGACAACAAAGGGCAGTGTGATGGATGGAATTCATTTGCTGATTTTTTTTTCTTGTTTGTATTAATTTTTTTTTTCTTGCTTGACAATTGCACTGTCTTCAAAACTCCTTGCACTGAAGAAAGAATCTCTTATTATTTGTGTCAGAATTTGGGAGGAAGGTGAACTCCTTCTTGTGCTCTAGAAGTGACGGTGGTGGTCATATGGAGGGACTTCCCTGAAGTGTTATTGCAAATGGTTTGAGTACTTAATCTTTCTTTTTTATTTTAAAACTTTATTGTTGCGGTTGAGTGGCCTCCGAAAGACATGCGAGAATGGGCGTGCCTTCGCTGAAGGTTGGGCGTCGAGCCGGCAACTTGGCACCATAAAAATCGACTGCCAATCATTAGTAGACCGGAGTTCCGCTGTGGCGACCCCTAACCGGGAAAAGCCGAAAAGACAAAAAACAATTGTTTCTAACAAACATGTTAACTATTAGAACAGATGCTGTGAGGCTGAGAGGTGGTGGTTAGGGTTAGATATTGGCTCTGGACACTTGACCTGATGATGAAGTTTAGCAACAAATTATCTGAAAGCTGGAAAGATGATTGACAAAACACTGTAGAAGCCAGTACCCAATAAACTGTCTTTATTGTCTTTGCTCAGTGATTCTGTAGAACTGAAATGGAAAGCATGTCTCTTGCTAAATATTAAGGTTAGAAGGAACATATATAGATCATAGGAAAGGAGCACTGTTCTTTTCTGTAAAATGTAAACTCAGTCACTGGCATCTCATGGTGAGAGTTTTGTTTCCATGGGTGGTGGTGGTGGTGGTGGTGGGGTTGATAGTTTTACTCCGTTTGTTTAAAGGGGTAATACACAAATCACAATAGACCATTTGCAGTCATGGCCTGTGTGTTCATAGGTATGTAATAAGCTAATGATCACCAGGGCCTTTATAAGCCTAGCCATGCAATTCAACCCAATTGCATCCCTCCGTATCATGGACATTTATTAGAAGGGGGTATGAGCAAGGTAAGCAGATGGAAGAAGGAGATGAAGAGGTTACGTTACATGACCAGAGCATCCCTCTCAGTATTACTGTCTGTCACTGTCTGTCAGAGACATGGGGGCCAGAACTGGGGTAAATTTCTGATTTCCCATCCATTGGCCAAGGTTACGCTTAAATAGGGTTATTGATGGACTCTGCTTCACATGCATGGAGAGCCTGTTCCAGAAATGAGAATCCTCTGAAACATATATCTGTCTCACTGACATGTCTTATTTATGTCACAAGCAAAATTTAAATTCTTGGATCTAGTGCTTCTAATGCTGTTCATTTTGTGGATGTGCAAAGGTTCCATCAGAGGTGGACCTGGACATGGCTTGTTTTGCCAGATATAGATCACATTTCAGTAACCTGTAGGAGACAAGAGTATAGAGATAGGGTTTTAAGGTGATCCATACAGGACAATGTTTTTATACCCTAGATTCTCCTGGTAAGGAACCTTTGTGGGCATTCCAGCTGTTGCATATGTCTGTTCAGGTACATGCTGAAGGACGCATTACACTCAGTGATGGGTCTGATAAAGGCCAAATAAAGTGGCACTATGACTTCCTTGGAACATGATGCCATGCCATTACTTATAAGATGGGTGGAATTCTAACTACCCTGGCCACATGTTGGTCAAAGACCAGTTTACTGTCTAAATATGTTCCCAGATCCCTGACTATTGGATCAGCTCTGAGGGCTATCTTATCAATGGAGTAATTACCTTGGGTGGCAGTTTTCACAGAAGACACTATAATGCATTTCTTGGCATTGAGTTTTAGTCCATGACTTTTTGTTTTAGTTGAATTTGTCAGCCAGCAAGGTACACTGATTTATACTGCCTTTGAGGTTTTGGACATAGCCGTAGAAGGCCTTGTGGTTATCTTTAGCATGTAAAGCTATCTTGACCTCATAATTGGCCTTGTTAGACTTAATTAGTACTCTTAGTTACCTGTTTAGTTTAATTAGAGTGCTCCTATCTTTGTGGGAGTTGCTTTTCCTGATTTAAGCTATGACTGTTTACTTTTGTCATACCATGTTAAGGTTAGGATTCCACCAGTGGGTTTGTTTGTACGGTTTGTTTTGGGCTTACTTCTAGTAGCTACAGCAGCATCTATACAGCAATTTATGTGGTCGTACAGGGTCTCCATGAACAATTCTGCATAGGTTGCTGTGAACTTGGGGTTAGGAGGGGCATCTAATTTTGACAGACTATAGCTTAATAAGATATAGTTTTCTTTGGAATAGTTCCCAACTGTTACTACGTTTGCTGGTGTTAACAAGTTTACTTTAAATTTGAAGGAAACAGCTTTGTGGTCCGACCTCACCAGTAGGGAGACAACATGGGAAATATGGGGTGTGGCACTGTCCCATATTAGTGAGAAGCAAGTCAAGTATGTTTGAACCTGTAGTGGGTGAGCGCACTACCTGGTCAAGCATATTTATGTTAATAAAGTCCCAGAATCATTATGCCTACAAGCATGAGGCAGTGTATGTTTCCCACTCTATAGAGGGGTAGTTAAATTATCCCATGAAATATGGTATTTGGTTTAATGGTGATTGTCTCCGGTAGGTGTAAGTATGAGCTAAAGGATTCTAGGGACATACATGGTGACCTATAGCCTGCTAGGATATGGTATGGGATTTGCATGTGGATAAATTCCAGGGCATTGTCCTGTTTAACCAACGTAGAGTTATGTTTGTTGCTAAAATAGGTTGAGACTGCTCAAACTTTTGTCCCTGTCTGTACAGATGATGGTCTAAATGTGTGGAAGTCACAGAATACCTTCTGTGGATTTACACACGTGTGTGTGTATATAAGCATTCTATATTCACCCATATGCTTACGTCAACTATAGTTGTATTACATTGTAATTAATTTATTAAGTGTGTAAATATTCCACAATGTAGTACTTTTAAGAAATGTATTTCCTCCCTTTGTGCTGTATATATTCAATGTGCCTTGTAGGGTACTATATATTTTCTTTGTGTTTTCTTGTGTCTCTTTTCTCCCTGGGCCTCCACTGAAATTGGGCTCTGCTTGGCCCAGTGGACTTTGCTGGTAAATGAAATCAATAAATAAATAAATAAATACATACCTTGCATACAGTTAACTGCTTCACATCCACTGTACTCTATGGGATAACTGAAAGAAAGGACAAGAAACCTGATTCCAAAAGAACACTAATATCTTATGGGACAGCTGCAAGTCAAATTCTGAAAATATTTAGACTTTTATGAACAGATACATTTTGAAGGATTCATTGATCAGAAGGTAGCACATATGGAAAAGAGAAGCATTTTTGGAAAAACAAACTGTCAGATGGCATTAAGACAACATACTTCTGTCAAAATAATGTTTTTTAAATAAAAATTTAAAACAAAATAATCACTAATTGATACAGATAGGATTTTGGATATTGCACTATTGTACTATTTTGTTGGAATTGTAATAATGGCTATGAGATTTACTTTGAAGTAGTCATACAATAAAACTATAATATAATATAATATAACATGTAATATAATATACACAAATGTGTGATACAGTGCTGCAGAGGTTATTGCTGCATCACCATACGTGGTTCTCCAGCATGGTGCCCAGCTGATTTGCCCTCTGTTTACAGTCTGCATGTCCTCTCTGTGTCTACATTTATTTTTACTGGGTGCTCTGGCTTTCTCCTACTCTACAAAGTCATGACATTAATTGAATTAACAAGCCAAGCCTGTAAAACTGTCTGTAACTCTGTGTTTGTTTGTGTGTGTGTGTGTGTGTGTGTGTGTGTGTGTGTGTGTGTGTGTGTGTGTGTGTGTGTGGCTGTCTATGAGTGCATGTTTGTGTGTGTGTGGTGTGTGTGTGTACTTATGCTGATGGACTTGAGTCTGTTCCAGGAATGGTTTTCATTCTTATAGTTTTTAGTTGCCAGAAGAGGCTGCAGCTTTCCTGTGACCCTGAAGAGGATAAAATGGTCACCGGAGAATAATCAACATGAGCTGGTCAAACTCTGATCCTTCAGAATTCAACAGTAAATTTCCACTGGGAAATATCTGCTGGAAAATTGAAGTATTTCCATCAGTCAAAAATAGCAACACTCAGATTTTGGGCAACTCAACCCAATCACTTTCGATCAAGTATGCATCAAAACATGACTGATGAACAATTACCATTCAACCTTATGGTTTAGTGCTAAGAGACCCCTCACCACTTTTCATCAAGCTGAGTTAACAGCACTGTCTTACAAGGGTGAAATCAAATATAGCAAAGACAAATTTGGTTTCTAAACTACCATGGATGCGTTTCATTATAAACAGGGTTTGTGTTGTGTAATATTTGTGAATATGGAAGATTTTCAGTCCTAAATCTGAAAAAGCATAAGTTATTTTATAGTGTCTTGACTTGTGCAGAATCATACATAGTCTTTGTTTGCGGCATTAACAATTTTTTTGTAATAAATTAACTTTTAGTTTGGTGTTCATTTCCCCCATAAACAAGACTGCAACATCTAGACTATACTTAAGGCTTCCAGACATAACCCTCAATTGTCCAGATTTTTGCCTCATATTTTTGTCTTTGTCTCACAAAATACATGTTTTTCTGGAAAATTTCTTAAGACTGAAGTCACTAAACATTGACATACATTTGAGTTTCAGACTTCATATCCTTCTGAAAAATGTATACTAACATGAATTCTGTTATTCCAGCAACTTTCTAAGTTTATAATAGCAATATTTAAAATCTGTCCCCATTTTTGGCCCCTTTGCCCCCACTATTTTAGGCTGTGTCCAGATTTCATACTCTAAGAGATCTAGACATATGCTTTTAGATTTTTTACATGTATATTTTCTTTTTCTTGCTCTGCCTGCTTCCTCGTGCAATAATTTTGTATCTCTTTTTAGCAACAGGAATAGCAGAGGGCTTGATATTATAGCCACAGCTAAACAGCCTCTTCAGTGGTTTTGTTTTCATTTTTTGTCTTTGACAAGTATGGCCCAGACAAATATCCATATCTTTAAATTAGCTGCAGGATTTAAAAAAAAATCACAGAAAGACCCCCAGTTTGCTAATATTTTAATTAATAAAGATGATTTTCACACATAATAGTCCGTTCCTTTATTGCTGTAGTGTACACTGAACTGTAACTGGTATAGCCATCACTGTATGTTGGACATGGAAAGGGACTTGGTATCACTGATCTGCTGACATTAAATCATCTCTTGCCGAATCCATCTTCCCAACTACATCACTGTCATATAGGACAGAAAAGCACTGTACGAAGATGAAGAGCAATAAACTTAGCTTAAGATCAAGATCCCGGGGGGCCATAAAAGTACCATAAAACTAGCAAGCTAATTTAGAAAAAAATTGCTAATATCTGAGAAAAGGGAAGGACACACACAGGCTGCATGGTCACAAATCAAAACACTCTGCACAGCATATGTTTTTGCTCATTATAAATGTAGAACTCCTTTTAGTGCATCTGCTCCTTAGTACTGTCTACTTAATGCACGTTTTGCTGTCTGGGAAATGAGGGATAGTCCTTTTTGTTTCTTGACAGTCTTAATCGTGAAGTTGGTAAGAATGCACTGACACCAAACTATGCTAAGCCACTGATAAAATGTATCTGTAAAAGAAGGTTTGGTAACGGCATGCAGTGTACTTTTCCACTATCCTTGAATAATTCACCGGGATCTTTCTTGCCCCAGAAATACTGCTAGAAGGATGACATATATTGATTCACTTTCAATGTTTCAGTCCAAAATGAATGCAGCATTTCTTCTCATACTTTATAGTACATTGTCATTACTGGAGTTTAGCTGATGCCTGCTGTGAGGGTAGAATTCACAGCTTGCAGGTCTTTAGTTTTAGAAGATACATGGACTCACCAGTTCTTTTATTTTTAAGGAAAATATTATCTGGAGCTGGCAAACTGTTAACAGTGCTAATTTTCTTCATATGGTGTATTCTGTATCCTTGGTAAACATGAATATTTCAACTTCTACTCATTTTTTCCATTTAAATATGTCTCTGTGAGTACATGAGTATGTAAGTTTGTATAGGTATGTGCAGAGATACATGTGCGTGTGCATTTGCATGGTGCTTGTGTATGTGAGACTAAAACAAACACACACACAAAATAAACAAGAAGCATACCATATATATCACATAAATGGAAAGTATACTTTGCAAATGGTGTGCCCTGCTCTTGTGTTTCCTTTTATGATGACTTGTAAATTTTGACAGTAGAACACATACAGCAATTAAAAGTTGATTTTTAGAAATACTAAACATAGGTAAGCTTAAGTAATAATAGTTGCCTCTGTTTGCATAATAACCTTTATCCAGGTATGGAAAATAACTTGTTACATTCTTCTCTTTGAAGGCAAGGATAATTTAGAGACTGTGAACTAATAATTGTCAAACATTCGCTACAGAGTCACTGGCTTAACATCTTAGATATTGGTATTTCAAGCTATAATGGAGTTTTAAGTGAGTGAAGCCACAAAGGTGGAGATTTAAATATACAAATTTATTTTAGGTTGAAGGGGAAAATAAAGTATCATGGCATGCTTTCAGTGGATGCTGTCAGGACAGGGTATGACAACTGAGAAGCAAGAAAGAGAGGTGAAAAGGGAAGCAAAGAAAGAAAAAGAGGGAAATAAATTAGCCAGATAGTTCAAAATATAAGAGATGTTGTTTCCTGTTCTGTAATACTGTGTACAATTCTGAAAAGAACATTTCTGGAAGCATGTGAACAAATTGCAGTCTATCCCAAGAATAGTATCCAAGATCTTAAAGGAAATAAAGCATAAACCCTGCTTATGGGTCTCAAGGTTTTATCTTAGATTTTTTTTAATAAAATTGCTTACATTTCCCACTGGTTGTGAATAATACTGGTAAACATCTGCTAGACATGTAAGGGTAATTGTGGTGGAGAGTAATAACTTTCAGAGAAAAAATATTTTTCCTGTTATCATTTGATTAGTGCCTGCAACAATATTCTAGTACACTTAGTAGGCTGAAAGAGCAATGCACTTCAGAGTGCATGAAACAGGCACAGGGAAGTTGTTCTAGAAAACACTGCTGTGGCCAGCGACCTCCTTAGTTAAGAATAAGATAGTTAAGGGGTGGGGTGAATGAATTAAGTATCCTTTGCCAGGCACAGTTTTTTCTATACATGTTTTGTACAGATTTTCTGCAATATAAGATAAAACACAGAGAAAAACTTACTGATTAGCATAAATGCATCTTGCCTAGACACATTTGGAGAGACTGTACTTTAAAAAGGATTGCATGTTGGCATCAGTGGGACATCACTATCGCTGTGTTTGAAAGTATAAATTCAGTGGACAATTATATGTAGGATACAGGAATAACAACAGAAATAGACATGGATGCCCATGTGCTCAAAGAAAATATATAGAGAGGAGCAGCTTGAGAAAGCAGGAAGCAAAGATAGGATATGGCCCCAGCTGGGGTAGTGGCAGAGTGTCCACCCCATGTTGCTGGTGTCCCATCTTCAATCACTGCTAATCTGTTTAATGGCAGGATATAGACAGACTGTAGGGGGACAACTGAGAAAAAAGTGGTTTTCTGTCCTTCCACAGAAAGCAGGTTTGAAACACTTGACTACAGCAGGGGACATGGATTATTTCCAAGCAAAGCAGGTATGTCAGTGCAGGTGTGCAGTCCCTTTAGTTATCAGTTTGGTAATGAGCAGGTCACAACCACTTAATCACAGACAGAACAGCAGCACATAGAGCAGGAATATTACCCTCTACAGTATGACTGGTTTGAGACATTGAACATGTGACTTTCTGGTACCACAAAACTAAATGCCAGAAGGCAAATTAGCGAAGAGGAGGTAATGTGCATACAGGATGCCACAGGATAAGAAGTTGGGGAAGGTAAATAGGTTTATTATTACTTGTACACCTTCAGTCTCTCCAGTTATTAAAGGCTGCAGGTGGTTCAAATGTGTCCTAAATGGGTGTGAATAGAATACTGTGAAAATATAATAATAAAAGAATTTAATGTCATTATATGCATCTTATGAAGGAAGGATGAGGAAGGGAGAAACATAAGAGAAATATGCAAGTATTTCAGAGGATTATACAATGCCTATGAAGGCATTATCCTAAAAATGTGGAAAAAACGTACGGCAATGCTTGATAAGGATGAGGCTTATTGGAATATGGGGAAGCATTGCTTTCATATATTGATTGGGAAGTTTGTGTAATTTGTTTTTGACCAAACACTGTACTTCTGTTCTTCACTGGAAATAAAGGCTCATGTTTAAGCTTAAACGTCTAATGGCTGCCCTTCTTGGGAACACTTTGTGTCAAAGAGTAAGAGCAAAGGTTGCGTGATAATATTTCACTGTATGCCAAACAGTCTTACTTCCTGGTTGCCTCTTGTAGTGCTTGTCATAGTAGGCACCCCAGGCATATGGGCGGAAAACATGAGGAGGTATGGAGGTTCAAGCAGATTGAGACCTTTGTGTTAAATTTAAAAAGTAATGATTTTATTAATTTATTTTATTTGAGTGGCGTTCGAAAGACATGTGTAGAATGGGTGTGCCTTCGCTGAAGGTTGGACATCGAGCTGGCACCTCGGCATCTGTAAAAAATCTACTGCCAATCATTAGCCAACCGGAGTTCCGCTGTGGCGACCCCTAACTGGGAAAAGCCGAAAGAAGAACAACATTTTTAGTAATAAATGCAAATTGTATTTGTTTTTATTAATACAAAGCAATGAACAATATGGAACATTTAAATACTCAGGTCAGGATGACTGCTTTGTCAAGTGATTTGCTCAGAATCACACAGAAGGTAAATAGCAGCTGAGGGAATCAAAGTCTGGACTGCAGGAAGCTGTGATCATGGTGATGGTGGGACACACAGTCATGACAGAAATGCTGGTACTGAGGATTGCATGCAACTTATCAGAAACCTGTGGTACTGAGAAGAAGAACAAAAATCACTCCGATTGTTGTCATCTGTGAGGAACAGGGTTAATGTCTTCATTAATGTGGTTAACTTGGAGGTGTGAATGGCAAAGTGGTGTTAAAACTGAATAAGTAGGAGGTGTTACTCAGGCTGTGCTACCTGCATCCTAGTAACAGGAGAAAACACTGAGGTGGAATGTTCCCAGAATCAAACAATCCCCGACTTTTTCCTGGTGCTTTGCCTGCACGTTACTTTTGTTCTTGTAAAAAAAATAAATAAAATTGAAAATATTTTTTGGGGTTGAAAATGGAGATTGAGTGGTGTCTTAGTGGGCTATGCAAAAAGGCTGCTAGGATAGGACAACCATCATAATAACATTTACATTCTAAACAAAGAAGGAGGGGAATTAGCCTGGTACCAAGACGTTAAAGGTTATCCTTGCCTTAATGCACTGTCTTATTTTTTTTTATGCAGATTGAATACTGCATTTTGATTACAATCTATTACAAACAGTGACAGATCTACAGTCCCCTTCTTTGCTTTGTTTCTGTTCTCTGTCATTATAATGATCCAGCTTGTTACAGCTCCCCAACCACAATACTCCACAGGACATAATTATATATTCATCCCCTCAAGGTGTTTGTAATTATGACCATCAATTATCATTAATGCTATAATGAAGGTGGGGAAACCACCTACTGTGGACCCTATAAGAAGTGACTTTGAAAGAACGAATTTAGCTTGTTAGGCTACAAAGGAATTTAGGGAAGAAACAAAAAAAAGATGAATGAATCAATTAAGGATTTTTATCCCTGACAGTGGTGAGATGAGAATGCACACAATAATAAGCTTCCTTTTTTCTGAAGGATTCCAAAAGAGGATTAAGGGGCATATTCAAGAAGAAAATTAAAGTGCAGTTATGAACTGTGTGCTTTCTGCATCATTAGTAATTTGATGATGAGACTGGGCATGAAACAAAATGT
This sequence comes from Protopterus annectens, assembly GCF_019279795.1. Lineage (NCBI taxonomy): Eukaryota > Metazoa > Chordata > Ceratodontiformes > Protopteridae > Protopterus > Protopterus annectens. Next base: position 702,734,750 of record NC_056748.1, read on the forward strand.
ACTGGTCTGAGTAGAGAACTTATAATCCTTATCTTGCAGACAGGTGTTTGATTCCCACATCATCTACTTGCAGAATTTGCAACTGAATATGTTACTTAAGCACCTTTGCTCACATCATCCTTAAAACACCCAGATATATAGGGTTCCTATCAGATGACTGAAGATGCATTCTTTCGAATGTGTCTTGGTCGAACTTGAAAAGACGAAAAGGCAAAATGAAGAAGCGGCATATAAGCAAATTCTTTCCCTGGGAAAGAAATCGCTTAGCCGCGTCCGTTACTGTGCCATTTTTGTTACTGTAGTGCGATCTCGGAGTTGGTATATTTAATTAGGGGAGGTGTGGGGGGCACCCCCATGTCGGGGTGTGTTGTCGGGGGTAAAGCCCCTCACTTTATGTTATGTTTTAAGTGTTTTTTTTTGGAACAGCGATTTTTTTCCAAGGAAAAAAATTGCTGTTTTAAGCATTTGAGTTTGTAAGCTTTCTTTTACATGGGGTCGATAAATCATCATTCACTTTTCTAAGCGTTCAATGATTTAATATAGACCCGATATATATATATATATATATATATATATATATATATATATATATATATATATATATGTGCATTGTAGATACTAATATTTTGCCAAAATATGTCACAAGTGATGATTCAATAAAGGTGTTTAAAAAAACAATGAAAGCAATAAACTAAGCATAGGTGTGCATTGCATTTATGGGATATAAAATAGTAACAGCATTAGGCTTACTTTATGTCATTAAGAAGGACATATAAATGGAGGCATGGAATGTATTTAAATATATCAGTGATGTGTATTCCATGTCATACTACCTGATCTGCAATGCTGGATGATTTTTATTTTTATATAGTACAGTTTTTTTATTTTTTTCCTAGTATTTTAGTTATATTTTCCTTACTGATACCATTTCCAACATTCACTTTTGGATCTCCTCTACACTGATCAAATGGCTTAGCTTTTGATGAGGCCTTTCTTACTCTTTTTATCCAAGTCTATCTTAGTCCCTTCCCTGCCTGTCTTCTTCTGAAGTTACACATTAGGACCGGTGGGAGTCTTTTCGGGATGCTAATAGTCAAGGAGATGAGTCCATCCATATTTCCGTTAATAACAGCAGCAGCCACTTGCCTGACCAGCATACATCACCAGCTAGCTTGGAGTCAGCAACAAGGCCAGGCACTTGTTCATAGTGGAACTTGGGAAAAGTATTCTGTTTTCTGTTTATACTAGACTACAGTAAAGCCTGTGCTTCTTATATTCATCAGTAATGAATTCCAGAGTGCAGTCACACTGGCAGAAACAGATTACCATAAGTGCAGGACATTTTCAGATGTGAGCAGATGCTGGCATTATGTAAAGGGGCAGTGATGGAAAACATATTCCATGCTTCCAACTCTTTGGATACAGTCCATTAGGACCAGACTCACCCTAGTTCTGGATTGCCTTCTGTGGATGCTAGGCGAACCTCATTTTTAGCACAGTAGCTAAGACAAGTATGTAAGCATCTTCCTCCAATAGACCCAATGTAGGGATATTTGTTGGACTGAGTGGTACATTATTCTGCTCTCTGCTGTGAGGACTCAGTTCAGTTCAGCTTTCTCAGTATTAGACAACTACATTTTCAATATATTCCATGTGAAGTGTATCTTTGCAGATGCTATAAGCCATACTTTATCACCTACTATTCAACGATGCTCACAATGTAAATACATTTGAAAATTGTTTCTACTATTCAGGTTGTTTTTTTGAAATTGTGAACCTCTAGTTATTCTAGTTATGCTTTAATATGTTTGTATCATTGTGGTTTTGTGCCAAGGCTGTTACTGATAAAGATCCCTGGACAAACTAACAAATAAGTAAATATCCTTTCATGGAAAAGGCTTGTAGAAACCAATGGAATGTTTATCATTTGGACTTCTGCAGTTAGCACGGATCCTTTTCAGCTCCTACTGCTGTAATTCAGAGTATGCTGACCTAAACTAGTCCTGCATCAAGTTCTGTTTAGGGTCGTTTTCCAGTTGTCATCCTGACCAATTTTCTGAGGTTTCTGCCCTTACGTGTCATAGATTCTAGTAAGAGAAGCATGGCAAAACATTACAAAGTCTTCCACAAACAGATTCTACCCGAGCTATTTTTACATTGACATTTTTACAGCCGTCACTTGCTTAACTCCCAACTCATTTGAAATGCATTGCAATATGAATGTGGCTTTAATTTTGTGGAATCATTTGTTAAGGTAGGAAAGTCGTCACAAAGGACTAAATTGAAGATTGTGCTCCATTGTGCTTTTGCAGTCAGAGATCTCCAATGCCAAATACTAAAGCTGTAGGAGGGTAGCCTAATGGTTAAGGTGTTTGCCTTACAAACACAAGGTGCAGGGTTTGAGTCTCACAAGGGATAATTAGCTAGTTTAAAATGGCTCGCAAGGATTGTTAGCCTAGTACTAATCTATAATCTGTAAGTACTGTAACATTTTAGATGTTGACTAAGTCTTGTTGAAGTAGCATTTATACAGTTTATTGAAATACTTTATTTATGAAAAATGCCTTTGTCTGTCCCTCAGAGGGTATCATGCTTGCCTTTGCTGCTAGGGAGATCAAAATGCTGTGGGCTATGTTTATTCAGACAGTGCTTGAATTCATTTTCCAATACTGATTGACTATGTAGTGTGACTTAATGAAGTGCTTCAGTCCTTAAGTGACATCTTTGGGTAAGACATCAAACTGAGGGGATAATTGTCAGAGTTGGTCTTGCTCCAATGGATATAAAAGATCCAGTTTATCATGGTCATCATCAACCCTCTTTTTCCCGTTTTCTCCATGAGGGCAGTGTGTCATGTCAGCCGTCGCCATCTCTCTCTCTCTCTGTTCAGTGCCACTCAATTGCCTTTTTCGCCATTCATGCCTGACTGTTAGAGATCTTCTCTGAGACAATCCATCCACCTCTGTGCTGGATGCCTTTCTTTCCTCTTACCTTCTTCCAGTCTGCTCAAATCTTCTTAAACAGAGTGTCTTCTCTTTTCTGCATGTGTCCAAACCACCGTATTTGTTTTTTTTTTTTGACCTGCAATTTTATTTTATTTATTTATTGACACTTGTTAACCCGGTTAGTCCAACTGAGCCAGGGGCCCATTTTCAGAGGAGACCCAAGGAGAAAATCTCCAGAAGTATTACATATTTTTACAATAAAAATCATTCAGAAATAAAAATAAGAATAAAAAATTAAAACCATCATGAAACAATGAGAAAATCAACAGAGAGTATCAGTACATGGAGTTGACTAGATAACAATTGACAGGTCTACAGAATATTACACAAAGTACATACAGCTAGATAAACTATTCAATCAAAATGTTTTTCATTTTTTTTAAATAAAGGTATATATGAATATATATATGCTATGGAAGTGAGGGGAGAAGAAGTTATAAAGGTATCTGGGGCAGGTACAAGGAAGTAAAGAGCAGAATAGGGAAAAGGAGTTAAAGTTGAGAAGTTCTGAAGTTGAGTATTGAAGCTACTTTGGGTTCTGCTCTTATGTCTTTATTTCTTCATCTGTCCTGCAGTGTGCATCCTACCACCCATTTCAGGCACATCATCTCTAGTTTCCTCAGGTGCTTTGCCTTTATTGCCCAGGTTTCCATACCATAGAGTAGTACTAGTCTCACCGCTGTTTTGCTCACCTTACTTTTCAGATTCTTTGGCATTCTTCTGTCATATACTAAACCTGGCACTCTGTGCCAATTGGCTGCAGCTTCTCTGATTCTGCCTTTGATCTCCTCATTCAGACTTCCTTTTTAGTTTAGCAATGCTGTCTATCAACATTAGCCTGTGCCATGTCTCTTCTTTTGGCTTTGGTCCTTCCTAGCATAAATGTTATCTGTAGTGAATCCTGCCTTTGTGTTATCTGGCCAAAGTATCTAACTTTTAGTGTTTACTATTAGGCCTTCCAGTGTATGGTCTGTATTCATATCCTTACATATTGATTTGATAATTTGATATGATAGATTATTACCTTCTTATTTTTATATACACCTTTGGGCGGTCACGGTGGTGCAGTGGTTAGCATTGCTGCCTCACAGCAAGAGGTTCTCTGGTTCAATCCTCCGCTGGGGTGCCTTCCGTGCGGAGTCTGCATGTCCTCCCTGTGGTTGCGTGGGTTTGCTCTTGGTGCTCCAGTTTCTCCCAAAGACATGCTCTAGGTGGATTGCACACTCTAAATTGGCCCTAGGTGTGAGTGTGTGTGTGTGCCTTCTGTGGAAGGTTGGGCACCGGGCTGGCAACTTGACACCATAAAACTCCACTGCCAATCATGAGCAGACAGGTGATCCGCTGTGGCGACCCCTAACCGGGAAAAGCCGAAAGAAGAAGATTTTTATATATGGCTTCTTCCTGATATATTGCTCACTGCCCTTGAACTCTTGCAAGAATTTTTTATATCACTCGCAGCTTTAACTCCTTCTTATTATCTCGGTGATTTCCATTTTCTCCTAGACAGTTATGTTTGCTTTTATTCTTATTAATTTGCAGACCACATCATTTTTCAGACTCTGCACAAATAGTCATTAATGCTTCATTCAATACCGCTTATGTCTGGAACAAGTGAACATAAATCATGTGTGCATGCAAGGATGTTTCATAAGTCTTTCTACTGTTTATGTTTTATGTAGCTCACCACCTTTTTCATCACAAGAATAAAACTATGAGTGTGCATGCATCTATTTATATTTAGTTTTCAGAACATAGATTGTCCGTAAAAAGGAGCACTTATTAGTATGCTCAGCTTACTCTCTAATCATTGTAAAATATATAACTAAACAATTAGAGCTTGAACTGTTACCAGGTAGAAATAAGCAGCTAAAAAAATTTTGAATTAATAAACACTACTGACAAATCCTTCTATTTGTTTTTTGTTGATATACCTTTATATATTTCCGACCATTCAATGTATTTCTTTAAAATTATCCGTTATGTTATGGGCCAAAATAATCAAGTATTTTTCTTTATCTGCTACCTAACCTTTAACTTCTTAATTTCTATCTCAAATATTTATTAATTTTATTACAATATGTTTTGTTTAACTTGACATTAGATTATGATTCCCTTTAGGTGCGACTCTTTCAGTTTAGTGTGTTGCAGTTTATTCATTGTACTGCTTTCCATGAAAAAACTGTCGATTTTCTTGTAAATATATGGTAACATTAGTTACTTTAAGTGCGTAACTTTTGTGTAATGTTAGTGAGCGCTTCATTAATGAAATGAAAAAGTATTACATGGTTTACCATAGGGACATTGGACGCTAGTTTTATTGCCAGCATAGCACTTTCTTATAGCTGTACATGCTGTGCATGCTCCAGAAATATGACTGTGTTCACTACAACTTATACTGAATATGTGCCACATGTTATTTGTGTCTTTGTGCATACAGTTAGCAATCTAAAGACATGCCCAGCTACCTGACATGGGTACTGTTTTACAGCTGTCCTAAAATTAATGCGTTTCTTCATACGTTTTGACTCTTGTTGCAAAATCAGGAAGCAGATTACAAAAAATGGTTAAGTGTTGTGACTCAAAGTCATAGTGGTTTATTTCTGGTTGTTAGCCTAGTAAACACCTATGAACCTATGATAAGGGAGGAATACACGGAAGTTATGACTTCCTTGTTCCTGGCAGAAATACCCTTACTAATGAGATGAGCCATGTAGAAAGCTCTCTGCACAACGGAGGCAACGTGGTGGTCAAAAGTTAGATTGCTGTCAGCTTGGGTGCCCAGGTCCCGCTCAACTGCTTGCGTGCTTAGGACTTTGTTATTAATGTGATAATGTGTGGAGATGTCACTCTCCTCAAAGGGGATAATGATGCATTTTTTAGCATTTAGTTTAAGGTTGTGTTTCTGCACCAGTCATTTGTCTGGGTGCGACCCTCTTGTAGTATGTCTACATCACTAGGGGAGTTGATGACAGCGCCCAGTTTACAATCATCTGCAGATCTGGTCAGCCATAGACCTCTGGTTTGGGCTTGCACCTCTGAGAAGTATATCCCAAACAGCAGGGGCTCCAAGATCAATCCCTGGGGTATGCTGCTCATTACGGGTCTATTACTTGATGTAGCTTCCCCTATTTTGACTGAGTGAGTTATATCAGTGAGCCAGTTAGTTACCCATCTGGTCACATATGCTGGGACAGTTTATATCTATTATTCCTGAGTGTCAAAGGCCTTGGCCAGGTAAAGGTAGGCAGTGTGCAGCATCTTGCCCTTATCCCTGGCTTTGGTGACTCACTCAAAAAGGTCTACCAAATTTAACAGCTATGAGCCCACACAGTTTGGTTTTTGGGATCAAGCGTTTGGAGGTTGCCGATGTCCTTGTTAATGTGGTCCATGATAATGCATTCCGTGACCTTGCAAATCAGGCAAGTTAGGCTGATGGGTCTATAATTGGCTGGATCAGTGGACGCTCCAGCTTTGTACAGAGGGATGACAGTGACCATTCTCCTCTCCCCCCTAGTCACTTATTGTGAATAAATGTATATGAGTGTCTGAGTGTGACGGATAAACACTGCCTGACCAGGGCATTTAGAAATCGCTTGTGTGCATATGTGTGTGTGTTTGTGTATGTGTGCCTGTGTGAGGGTGGCGAATGTCCCTGTGTTTGGTCTCCTAAGTACATCTGCTTTTTTACTGTCACAGATCAGTAGTGGGCTGAATTGAGCAGTTAATTAAACTGGTGAGTCCAGCAATTCATAATTATGTATATTCCTATTAAACAGCTGCACCGTTACTCCAAATGTAACAGTTATGGATTACTTAAACACCAAATAACACAATTTGGCATACCTTTGCACCATGACTTGTGCTTTTGTGTTCTTGAAAATGAATTCTACCCCAATATTTTAGAAAATGCTGTATTAACTACTCTGAACTAAGTGAAAAAAGACCTAAACATGTCATATAACTCCATGCAAGATTATTAAACATATAAAATTATAGATGTACAACACATTTAACTTAAAAATATCTGTAACATATAAATGTTTATTTCATAATGATACACCTGTAAGCCAATAATCTGTGTAAGCTATACAGCTAAGCATCGTTCAACAACTATATACAACTAATGGTACAGATATTGAAGTCAGCAAGGATTGTGACATTGAGGTCACACACATATAATGCATTACAGCTGCTCATAGCTCAGGCCACATTGGTCTTGCATAATTTTCATACGTTCATTGCCAATGCTCACGTGATGGAAGATAGAGCCATGTGTAACATAAAATAGAAATGATTAGTTTCAAGTCCAGCAATAATTTTGTCCTCTACAGTACTATGGTCATTGTTTAATAGTAAAGGAAGAACACTCACATGTACCATTTCTATTAAAATATTAAGTATATCATTACTCATTTTATTATCCCTTTCTGGATTATGAAAACATCTGCTATTACTCATTTTATTATTCATTTCTGTATTATGAAAACATATATTACTCATTTTATTATCCCTTTCTGAATTATGAAAACTTTTACTAGAAAGGCTCACCCAGACTCTGCTACACTTTGCTGTGAGGGAAAGGTTAGTTTGCTTTTTATTTGTTGTATTACTTTACTGCCTTTTTCTATTTTGAATACTGTGATTTGTATTATTTACCTTGTGTTTTACTTGTATTCTGCTTTTAACTGCATATTAAAACGTGAAGAGACCACAACTCTGTCTCTTGTGAGTCAGGCAGAAATTTTTTTCTCCACCCTCCCACCCAGTTACTGCAGTGTTCTTAAACACTACTGTCTTTCTAGTTGCCTTCCCCTTAAGTTAATTTGACAATATATCTCATTTCCTCTTTGTTTTTGCTGGCTTGTGTGAGTAAGCACAAAATTACCATTTTGTGAAATCGCCCCCCTTCAACTATTTAAATTTATTGGCCATCCTACTGTATTCCATAGTACCAGAATACAAAAGTGACCACCCCCTTTCAGTCTATCTTGCTGTTTTAAAAATAGTGGCTCTCCACTAAAACTTAACTTTTTAGACAGGTAAAACTTAAGTTACCTACTTTCACATCTAACTCCTCTATTGCACACTGCAGTGTTTAGCATAAACCATTTTTTTTCATTTTACCTTTAAGCATCCCTGTGACTAGCACTTGCTTTAAAACCTGATGGAAAGCACTAGGAAGTCTTAAACTGATACAAGCACTCAACTCTCCTTGTTAATAAGGAGAAATTAATCATAGGCACTAAGCCTACAATTGCAAAGTACCTTGCTAAGGTAAGGGAAAACAGCTCTTGAACTTAACAAAAAATACCTGTAACATAGAAATGTTTATTTCATAATGATACACCTGTAAGCCAATAATCTGTGTAAGCTATACAGCTAAGCATCGTTCAACAACTATATACAACTAATGGTACAGATATTGAAGTCAGCAAGGATTGTGACATTGAGGTCACACACATATAATGCATTACAGCTGCTCATAGCTCAGGCCACATTGGTCTTGCATAATTTTCATACGTTCATTGCCAATGCTCACGTGATGGAAGATAGAGTCATGTGTAACATAAAATAGAAATGATTAGTTTCAAGTCCAGCAATAATTTTGTCCTCTACAGTACTATGGTCATTGTTTAATAGTAAAGGAAGAACACTCACATGTACCATTTCTATTAAAATATTAAGTATATCATTACACATTTTATTATCCCTTTCTGGATTATGAAAACATCTGCTATTACTCATTTTATTATTCATTTCTGTATTATGAAAACATATATTACTCATTTTATTATCCCTTTCTGGATTATGAAAACTTTTACTAGAAAGGCTCACCCAGACTCTGCTACACTTTTCTGTGAGGGAAAGGTTAGTTTGCTTTTTATTTGTTGTATTACTTTACTGCCTTTTTCTATTTTGAATACTATGATTTGTATTATTTACCTTGTGTTTTACTTGTATTCTGCTTTTAACTGCATATTAAAACTTGAAGAGACCACAACTCTGTCTCTTGTGAGTCAGGAAGAAATTTTTTTTCTCCACCCTCCCACCCAGTTACTGCAGTGTTCTTAAACACTACTGTCTTTCCAGTTGCCTTCCCCTTAAGTTAATTTGACAATATATCTCATTTCCTCTTTGTTTTTACTGGCTTGTGTGAGTAAGCACAAAATTACCATTTTGTGAAATCGCCCCCCTTCAACTATTTACATTTATTGGCCATCCTACTGTATTCCATAGTACCAGAATACAAAAGTGACCACCCCTTTCAGTCTATCTTGCTGTTTTAAAAATAGTGACTCTCCACTAAAACTTAACTTTTTAGACAGGTAAAACTTAAGTTACCTACTTTCACATCTAACTCCTCTATTGCACACTGCAGTGTTTAGCATAAACCATTTTTTTCATTTTACCTTTAAGCATCCCTGTGACTAGCACTTGCTTTAAAACCTGATGGAAAGCACTAGGAAGTCTTAAACTGATACAAGCACTCAACTCTCCTTGTTAATAAGGAGAAATTAATCATAGGCACTAAGCCTACAATTGCAAGGTACGGAAAAACAGCTCTTGTACTTAACAAAAAAAAAAAAGCACCAAAACAGGCATGTCCAAGGGTCAGCTTTCGGTGATTTCTCCTGTCCACCTGGTGAATTTGGGCATACTAGGGCAATGCAGCAATTGCCTCATGTACATGGACAACCCTCTCCTCCTACCACCCAACACTACAACCTGCAAGAGATGCACTTACATAGCCAAACTGGAAGCAAAGCTATCTCCACCGAAGATTGTGCTAGACAGTCAAGAGGAGAAGGTTAACACCCGCACTACACTTCAAGCAACACACAGCCTTTCTAAATGCACACCACCAATACCCACACATAGCAACACTAAACCCACATATGTGGAGGCCCTTAACAGTATCCTGCCCAAGAAACAAGGAACTTCAAAGCTGAAACGCAAACAAACACCAATCACAACCAAAGTGTCACATAGCTCACAACACCAGTGTGCCACCCAACAGCAGCCCCTATGGCAAGACAACTTACCCAACACTTTAGTCATAGGTGACTCTATAGTCAGGCACACTGATGTCCCACTCATTAGGCTGAACAAGGAGAAAATTACAGTCAGCTGCCTGTTGGGTGCCAGGATCCGCCACCTCACGCATGCACTCAAGTCACTCCACAACAAGTACAAATATGACTCTGTCATTGTCCGTGTTGGAGTGAATGACTTCAGACGTACCCCCTGGACTACATGAAAAGAGACATGGAAGAGTTCTCGAATCATGTGGCTCAGGCAGGTATGACCATAGCCCTGAGCAGCATCTTGCCTTCGGCCAGAATTATACCACAGTATAAGGACAAAATGATTGACTTCAACAATTGGCTAAGCTTCTGGTGTCATTCAAAGGGAATCCAGTATCTGTCTGCCTAGGACGACATGATCAACAGACCACGATGCTTTGCCAGAGATGGTCTGCACCTGTCGCCCCTGGGATTCAGGTTACTGACTAAGGCTCTTGCCACCCCTATAGTGCCTTTTTAGGCAAAGTTCAAAGGACAAAACCACCACAGTAACAGGTACAAACATGCAAAATCTGAAGGTAATGCTATTCAATGCTAGAAGTCTAAACCTCAAAATGCACTCTCTCGAGGCACTCCTAAAAATGGAGAACATTGATATCTGTGCAGTAACTGAGACCTGGTTCAAGGTTGCAGATAACACCCCTGTAATACCAGGGTACAACTCTTACCACACTTTTCGGCCACCAAACCAGAACCGAAACACTAAAGGTGGCGGAGTGTCCATATTCACCAAGGATATTCTCAACACCAGGCTAGTTGCCCAACACAAGGTGTCTGAAATTCTCCAGGTGCAACTAACACTAGGTAAGACTGCAATCCAAATTGTAGCTTGCTACAGATCCCCCACCATGCCCCAATATTCTCACTACACCTTTCTAAACATACTGGAAAATATTAAGATACAACCAAACACCCTAATACTGGGTGATTTCAACTACCCTGCCATTAACTGGAGAAACTACTCATGTACCAACACCTTTGCCCAACGGTTCTTGGAGTTCATAAATTCCAATGCCCTGGATCAACTAATTCATAGTCCCACCAGGGGCTCCTATATCCTAGACCTGGTCATTACCAACATGGGAAATCGATGCTCCACACCTATGGTTTCCCCCTCGTTGGTCAGGTCTGACCATAAGCTGATCACCCTTGACATCCACATCACACCCCCACCCCCCCAGTAAGGAAAGTTCTGTAAAAAACTTCTCCAAAGCCAACTTCATGCTACTCAAGTCAGAAGTGACAAACTTCATGACACCCATGCAGACGGGAACTGAAAGTTCGACTGCTGAATCCTACACTAAGGCACTGTACGAGCACATCCACTCGTGCATGAATCGTGCCATCCCCAATAGAACCAAGACACTCTCTTCCAAAAAAAGGAAGCCAATCTGGTTGTCCCTTGCCATAAACAAACTTTACAACAAAAGGAAGAAATTGTTGCAGAAAAGAGGAAAATCCCAGGATGCAAAAAACATCCTTACCAGCCTCAGTAAGAAGCTGAGATCCCTCATAAAATCCTCCAAAGCTAGTTATGAAAATAAAATTGTCAAAGATTCCAAAGACAACCACAAGGCATTCTATAGCTATGTCACAAATCTAAATGGCAATGCTCAGATCTGCTCTGAGCTAGAAACAGAATGGCATTAAATATACTGATCCCAAGGATATTGCCAATATCCTGGTAGATTGATTCAGTGCAAACTTCACCCCCCTCTCACCCCCTAAAGGGCCCATCTCAATACCAAAAGATTGCCAAATTCTGGTAATAATAGACACACAGGTAAAAAACGCATTCTCCAAAGCTAAGAATACAGCATCTCTGTGTACTACATGAACTACAAAATGAACTGGCACCTCACCTAAATGTTATGTTTAATCATAGCCTCACCTCAGGCTTCGTGCCCACTGAGTGGCACACAGCTACAGTTATCCCACTCCACAAGGGGAGATCCACCTTGGATCCCGGGAACTACTGCCCCATCAGTCTGATGAACCTGATCTGCAAGACCATGGAACGTATTATCATGGAACTTATAAACAAAGACATTGGCAACCTTCAAACACTGGACCCCATGCAGTTTGGGTTCGTGAAGGGTCGATCTTGTCTCTCCTGAACCTGATTGACTTCTTCGAATCAGTTTCCAGAGCTGTGGACAAGGGTAAGGTGGTCCACACAGCCTATCTGGACCTTGCAAAGGCCTTCAATACCATCCCCCCACTCTGGAATCATAGATAAACTTATTAAGCTGGGCATTAATCCCTACGTCACTCGATGGGTTGCCAACTGGCTTGCTGACAGACCCCACACTGTAAAAGTAGCCGACTCCAAATCCAGCTCCAGACAAGTGACAAGTGGAGTACCTCAGGGTTCAGTCGTGGGACCACTCTTGTTTGGCATCTACTTCTCTGAAGTAGAGGCCAACACTAAGGGACTCTGGCTAACAAAGTTCGCAGATGACTGCAAACGGGGAGCCATTATTGAATCCCCAAATTATGTGGATATTCTACAAAAGGGCCTTACAGAAACAGGTGCTTGGTGCCAGAGCCATGGGGTCAAGCTCAATGCCAAGAAATGTATAGTTATCCCCTTTGGGAAAAAACATGTACCTGTGAATTACCACATAGGTGGCAGTACACTAAACACTTAAAGTGTGATAAGAGACTTAGGGACACAGGTGGACAGTGGTCTCACCTTCGATAACCACATCGCCACAAAAGTCAGGAAATCCTTCTATGTGGCACACCTTATCACTAAGGGCTTTTCAGCCAGAAAAAAGGAGGCCATTGTCCCACTGTATTCATCACTCATTGGACCCATTATAGAATACAATGCCCCGTTTGGCATGTACCTCTCAAGACATTTGCAACAACTGGAAAGACTGCCGAAATACCTCACTAAAAGAATCACAGGCCTAAAGCAGATGCCCTATGCTGACCATCTAAAATAACCCCACTTATATAGTCTGTCACATATCGTCTACTCAGAGGCGATCTCTGCTTAACATACAAGGCCATGTTAAACCCAGAGCTGTTGGACATGCTACACTTAAAGAAATCCCAATCCCTCAGTGACGCACGCTCCAGGGATTGAAACCTTGTCATCACAATGAACAAAACGTGCTGGAGGAATAGGTTCCAGACCCAGAGACTCCCCAGGCTCTGGAATAGACTGCCCATACATGTCAAGCAAAGCACCTCTTTGGCCCTTTTCAAACGGAACCATGATGATTGGATGGGAGATGGGAAATTCATCCCAGGGATTATGTCAGTCGCCCTGCTAGACAGGGATCCAGGGAAGTAAATACAGTGGGAAGAAATAGCCAGGGAATTGTTATAGCTAGGCTTGTATAGGCCATAGGGCTGATAGCCTAGTACCAACCTATGATTTGATTAGTGAAATCCAATAATATTTGTCTTTGAGTACTTGAAGCACCCATTGTACTTCATGCACTAATATGAGTCAAAATGGTCTCATTGGAAGTAAAAATAAAACCTGGACCCCCCCAGCTAAACCTAGAATATTTAGGAACTATTCCAGGGCTAATCCCCTGCTATTAATTGAGAACCTGGCAAAATTTCAAGCCCCCATAAACCCTGAGAACACTGTTGCCTATGCAGAACTGTTCACAGAAACCCCGTACAAACATGTTAATAGCTGCATAGAGGCAGCTGTACCCACCAGGAAGAAGTACAGAACTAACTCAAAAAGCAAGCCATCCTGGTGGAATTACAAAATCAGTAGGCTGTATAACAGGAGGAAGAAAATCATGGCAAAAATTAGGAGGTGCAAATGCAATACCTAGCAGGATAAAAGCACACTCATCAAACTAAACAAACTCAGAGGACAAATAAAGTCTACCAAAGCCAAATTTGAGGTATGTTTGGCCTCACAGGCCAAGGACAACCACAAAGCATTCTTTAGCTATGTCCGCCACCTCAAAGGCAATATACAATTGTATGTAGAGCTCATTGTAAATGGAGCCACCTATACTGAACCAGATGACATAGCAAACCTCCTGGCTGATAATTCAGCAACAACTTTACCCCTCTCTCCCCCTCAATCTTCCCTCAGGAAATATCATCAAATATAACCTCTCCCTACTATCACTAGGTAACAGATCCTTAATGCTCTCTCTAAAACTAAGACCACTGCATCAGTGGGCCCAGACAAAATCCCAGGATGCCTTCTAAGTAGCATGAAACATGACCTATCAGGGCCTCGGGAATTACTGTTTAACTGTAGCATCCAAACAGCTTTCATGCCTCATGAATGGAGAAAGGCAATAGTTATCCCTCTGCACAATGGTGGGCCGTCTACAGACCCATAAGTCTCATTAGTCTTATATATAAAGCCATGGAAAGAATTATCATGGAGATGATCAACAGAGATATAGTAATCCTCCAGACACTGGACCCCACCCAGTTTAGTTTCATCAAGGGCAGAGCATACCTATTCACCCTCGTGGACGTCTTTGAGAAGGTCACCAAAGCAATGGATGAGGGCAAAATCGTTCACACTGCCTACCTTGACCTAGCCAAGGCATTTGACACAATACCCCACTTGGACATTGTTGACAAACTCAAGAGGTTAGGTACAAACCTGTATGTCACCCGGTGGATTGAAAACTGGCTCACAGACTGGACCCAGGAAGTTAGAATTGGGGAGTCCACCTCTACAGAGAGACCAATCACAAGTGGAGTCCATCAGGGATCAGTCCTTGGACAGCTCCTTTTTGGCATTTACTTCTTAGAAGTCAAGGCCAATGTCAGTGGTCTCTAGCTGACTAAATTTGCAGATGATTGCAAATTAGGAGTTGTCATTGAATCTCACACTGACACAAATTTTCTCCAGCAGGAGCTGACACAGACAAACTACTGGTGTCAGAGCCATGGACTAAAAGTAAACGCTAAGAAATGCATAATAGTATCCTTTGGGAAGTCATCCATCCTTTGTAACTGTCATATTGACAACACACCCCTTACAGTTCACCCAGTAGTCAGGGATCTAGGGACACAGATAGACAGTAATCTAGCCTTTGACCATCATTTGTCTACAGTGTTGAGGAAATCATTCTATGTTGCGCAACTTATAAACATAGGCATGGCATCTAGGTCCAAGGAAGTCATTGTTCCACTGTATTCTGCATTCATCAGGCCCCTCATTGAGTACAGTGCCCTCTTTGGTATATACTTAACCAGGCATATCCACAATTGGAATGTCCATAGAGCTTTCCCACTAAAAGAATATAGGGCTTAAGTAAAATATCCTGTGCAGACCGGCTCAAGACCCTATCCCTGTATTCTGTTTCCTACAAGCTTTTGAGGGGAGATCTATGCCTGACATACAGGGCACTGTCAGACCCCACTCTGATGGACCTCGTGCATATCCACAAAAGAAACAGCACCACCAGTTACCCATTCTAAAGACTTAAACCTTGCCTGTGATATAAATAGGACCTGCTGGAGAGATAGGTATGTATCACAGAGACTACCCCGTCTGTAGAACAGGCTCCCCATTCATGTGAAACAGAGTTCTTCCCTAACCCAGTTCAAGTGTAACTTGGACAACTGGATGTGAAACCATAAATTCATCCCTGGTTTGGCACCTATGTCTCTAATGGACACACGTAACCTGTAAATGGTTCATCACCCAGGCCCATGCTTACACTTATCAAGGGTATCAGAAACTGTCAGAGATTTGTGATGCAAGGCTAAGCTTAAAAAGCCCTTGTGGTCGTTAGCCTAGTAAACATCTATGAACCTATGAACCAATGTTTTTATGGTACTGTGATCTTTCCATTCTGCCATTGAAGTTAACATTGAGAATTCTTTCACTTTCTGTTTTATTATTAGTAGGCTACCAAAGTAATGTTTGTGCTACATAGAAGTCAAGCTGTAATACTTGATGATTTATTTAGTTTTTATTTTATTTATGCTTTGCTGGACAGGTTATAGGACTACTGCTCTGGCTGAGGGGACACTCAAGGTGGTATCCATACTAAGTAGACAAAATTTGGCAAGGGTACCAGGCCATTTCCCTTACTCTCTTTGATAAGTGCTCTGGGATGTTTTGCATCCACATGAACTATAAACTCAAGAAGACCAGGACATTGGTTTAATATTTCATCAGGGGTTGGAATAGAACCCAAAGATTTTTTATTTTTTTTATTTTTTGAGCATCAAATGTGAGTCTGCTGTTTGCTTAGCCAGTCACACTAACTGATGATATTGGATTTTGATTTATCTGCTGCAGAT
Organism: Protopterus annectens; assembly: GCF_019279795.1. Classification (NCBI taxonomy): domain Eukaryota; kingdom Metazoa; phylum Chordata; order Ceratodontiformes; family Protopteridae; genus Protopterus; species Protopterus annectens. The sequence goes on from NC_056748.1 coordinate 702,751,098, forward strand.
TTTATAGTTAGACATTCTAATTTGAATTTTTTTCACGGTAGTCTTACGTTTAAATATTTCTGTTGTTCTTAGTTTTTCTTTCCATGGTACACAATTGTTTCCTAATACTCTCTAAACTTGTCCCTTTCCTATGTCTTTACTGTTTTCATCCCTTCTCTGTCCTCATGCTCTTTCAACTTGAGACTACACATTTTACTAAATTTTACTAACTTATCTTTGGCAGTCCTCAGACTCTATTACCTTTGCTAACTGTTTCAATTTTTCAAAATTTTCTACAAAATACAGGTACCAGTCCTCACCTGTACTGCATTGCAGGAGATGCTGCTATATACAACTGTTTAATGGACCTTACAGCCACTAAATGGTGTAAAAAGCTTTTCCGGTTCCAATCAATATGTAAAAAAGTATGTTACGTCATGTATGTTTGTAAAAATGTCTCAGTTTGTTCCATTATTTTAGCCTATGTAAAAATTTATGTAACTTTTGTTAACTTTGTGGAGCTTTTTTTTTGAAGGAAGAGTATCTACTTTCACTTTCTAGTTTCAATTATTTAGATTGGCCAAAATTTTATTTTCGCAATAAAATGGACCTCTCTGTTGTGTTTTGATAGTGGTTTGCTAGATCACGTTAGATATATGTCTTTTAAGGTATACTAAAATATGGGTCTACTTCAGTTGGTCAACAATCTAAATTGTTGAAACTGACATGATCAAGACCACATGGTCGGCAATTTGGTCTGTCAACTGTTTTGACTAAAACCGTGTTACAATGGGGATTGGAGAATGTGCCCTTTGCCCCCTGCAAAAACACTGTTTTGTTTTGTTTACTGGTATTTGTTTTTGTGAAGTCAATCCGTGAACTAAATTGTCCATCATTCAATCTCAGCCATATCAGTTTTGACAGTTTACCTGTCAATGATCTGAACTAGAGCCACCAAAATATTGGGTGGTTTTATTATCCACAAAGGTCCTTGTTATGCTAAGAAAAAGAGTCATAACTGTATGTGGCACAATGATGCATTGGATAGCATTCTCACATCACAGCAAGAGGATCCCAAGTTCAGTTCTAGACTAGGTTGTCTTCTGTGCAGTGAATACATGTCCATCATGTGTTCCTGTGAGTTTTTTATAGATAGTCCAGTTCCCCCCAAAATGAGGTAGGCTGAATGTGACTTTAAATTCTCCTACATGCATGTGTGGTAAATTTATGATATGGAAGAAATACATGGAAATCTACTTCTGTTCTCTACTTGCTCAGTAAACCCAATGGATGGTGTCAGGTATTCAGAAAGGCACCATAGGACTCAACTGTAGATGGACGTGCAGGAAGTTTGCATCTATATGGGAGAAACCTGTTAATTGTAGAACTCTTATGTGGAAAACAAATATATGTGCGTGTGTGTCTCTCTCTCTCTCTCTGTATATATAGCTGCATATATATATATATATATATATATATATATATATATATATATATATATATATATATATATATATATATACACACACATATATACACACACACACACACACACACATATATATATATATATATATATATATATATATATATATATATCTTGCACAGGTACAGTTCATGTTGAATCTATTTTTTTGACATAGTCAATTGATCTGTGTTTTTGATCGAATAAAGGAAATGTAGATGCTGGGAACATTGACTTTCTGTGTGGTGTGTGAGGTTAACTTGGTTCAAGCTAAACAGAGTACTTCACTAATGCCAAAGCTTTTAGACAAACTGAAAGTTTTGGCATTAAGGGTAGGAGCATGTGTGCAAGTATTTGCAGTTTAGGGTAAGAGTAAGGTTGAAGCCGCCTCATCCATCCTTACTCATGTCTGCTAACCCTAGCCCCAGACCTGCACATTGTCTGACCAAAAAAAATGTCCTTGACAGTATCAGAAATCAGATAAAGTTAAGTATGAAAGTGCTCACAGGTTTTAGTGGCTAATCTGTGCAATTACGCAAGGTGGTTTTGTGCAGGAGGAGCTGTGCCCCACTGTGTCTTCTAGTCTGCGTCATTCTCACATTACCCCATGATAATGTATACTAATTGTGAAGTTGTACTGCTTCAAGACATAAAAGAAATAGTTGGTTTTGCAGGGAAAACTATTTCTTTTATTTTTGAGGTAAAATAAAGTCAGAGTTAATATTTTAATCTAAAATAAGTTTGAGAAACTAAGCTCTGAGACTGGGGGTACAGGGGATAACCCCATCTACAAAAACATAGTGTTTTAATATAAAAGGATACAAAGTGAATAACTTTGTGCCATTTTCTAGCTATTTAATTGCATTCTTTATTTGCAATTTTATGACATCAGTTATAGATTTATGGAACTAGTTACACACATTTTAACTTTACTGACATAACTTTGTATTGTGCTTAAAATTAGAAATGTGTCATAAACTCATAAATATCAAACAGGCAATAAACTGCATGCTATGTTGTGCAACTATTATAATGCAACATGTGGCAAAAATGTTCATCTTTGTAATACTAGTCCATTGCTAGTGCATTTCCCTGTATACAAAAAGTTGACTGTATACTGCAGTCACTTCTGTTTAGTTTCTGCTTTATATGACAAAACATTACATATTAAGTACATTCCATTTACTCTGTTTCTATTATGTTGCATATATTAAAAGAGAACACTACATTTATTTATACAAACATATACTGACTCATTTACTAATTGTCAGTGTCTCAATACTAAAGATGCATATTTAGTTAGCCTTGTAAGAAAGTATTTGTAATTCTCTCGACAACTATGATAGCCAGCTGTTTGTGAATTACTTATTTAGCATGGACCCAGATATTACGTTACTGGACGGCACTATTTTTATGCAACACTTGTGCATCAAGCAGAACACTTTGTTCATATTGTGTGAATCTGTAATCATGATGATGGGGGTTGTGCAAGACTTGGGAAATATGCAAAAAATTAGAGAAATGAATTAACAGCATTTAGCACATACAGTGATGGCTAAGTGTGACTCTTTCTTGGCAGAATAACATAGGAGTTCAAACTGACTTGTCACTTCTATAGGATTGTATATGGTATGCAGGATTCAGAGGGTGTTATATGATTTGGCAAAATATGCTGCAGTTAGGGAAATGTGTCTGACAAAAAAGATTGCATTACTGGAAGGTAGGATTTATCTTCTAATCATAAATAAAAGTAACAAAAGATGGGACTAGAGTGTTAGCTGTATCATTTCTTCACTACTTCTATAACCATAAGGACCACATTTTATCTCTACAGTATCTCTGCCCCATCTTTCAAGATAAACTATGAACTGACCATTCTCTGGAAAGCTCTGCTACACCAGAGAAGTGGTACTGTAAGGGCACATTTAGTCTTATGTCCATAATGGATATAGCACTGAAGAGAAAAAAACTGCATAAATATTGAGCAATAATATTACAAAACTTTCAGTCTTCATTGTACATATATTGTTTTGCTAGAAAAGTAAGTTAAATCATAGATTTTATATTGTAATACCTTACAAATTACTGTAAAAATGTTAATTCTCTGAAAGTCCACTGCAGCATATTTTAGGAACTGCTTATTTTAAGTCAATCTCACAGCATATTGCCTCCCAACAGGAGGAATGGATTTAACTGTGCTGTGTTTGGAAAAATTGTTAACTTCTTTGTAAAACATGTCCCACTTTGATATTTCAATTGTAAATTGTGGATTTTGAGTTAATTTAAACTATTTCAGTGCATTTCTCCACAATACTTTCATTTGTGTGGTGCAGTAATATAGTGGTTAGTATTATCACCTCACAGTAAGAGGTTCTCTGGTTTGATTCTTGGCTGGGGGTCCCTTCTGTGTGGAGTTTGCATGTCCTCCCTACATTTGCTTGGGTTTCCTCCAGGTGCTCTGGTTTCCTCCCACATTCCTAAGACATGCATCTGGAACATTCCTCCCCGGGCCTCTGCTGAAAATGGGCACTGTCCCAGTCAGACTTTCCCAGTAAACAAATGTAAAATAAAATAAATATTTAATTTTTTGAAACATCAGTTTACCAAGGTTCAGTTCATCCACTTTATTTCTGGCTTCCTGAGATTTAAAGAATTTCCTTTGTTGCTCACTCATCTGTTGTTGCACTAGTTTTTGTCGACTCTTTAGGTGCCATGCCTGCCGTTGGGTCTTTTATCCTGCCTCAGATTTCTTTTATTGATCGTTATTCTTATTCTTATCTTGTCGCATCTTAATTTCATAGAAGTACACATTAATATCTAACCTGTTCCTCTGCTGTAAATAATCATTTGATTTACATCAGTGCTGTCATTCTTTACTGTGGGCAATAAGTGTGCCCCGAACATATGAATTCCCATTTTGGGCATAACAACTTCAACAAAAGCAAAATACATAAAATACCATTCAGAACAATATGAAGTATAAAAGTGCTTGTATAGGAAAAAAAAATAAAAAAAAAATCCATCCAGCAGCTAAGGTGACCTTAAAATTCTCAAATGCAAGGAGAAAAGTAAGAGAAAAGTAAGTCTAAAGTTGAATAAAAGTATCTAAAATAAATAGAAAATACAAGATTAACTCTAGTACCTAAAATAAACAGAAAATACAAGATTAACTGTAGTGCCTGGAAGTATTAAAATACAGTAACACTTTAATGTTAGTTTTACACTAATAGGAGCAAATAGTTCTTTAGGACAACCTCTTTCTATAGAGATATAGATTTCAGGCACTGGGAATCATAATAGTGCTAATTAATAACTAGGTAATTAAAGTATTAAAGCGGAAGGAACACTAAAATCTGAAGACCAAGTATCTAGTAATAAATCAGTGGACTGAATAAAGTAATAATACTCCAGTTTCTTGTGAAGACAATGTGAATGCATTAACCTGTAAAGTGATGGCTGGGAAAACAGCAGAAATTCGGAAGAAGAAAAAATGTAAAAAGAAGTATATGCACAGAATACAAAAAAAACTGTACAAGATGAATTTCAGTAAATACATTTTCTCTTCACAGAAATATCTTAATGTATGTGCTATTAATATCCTCAGAGGGCTCAAACAAAATCAGTTATGGGCATGCTGATTTGCAGATAAGCAGCATCCAACTACAACAAGTGTCATCTGAGACTGAGCCTAAGAAGATAAATGGCCAGGGTATTAAAGACTGAACATATCAAGCTGTGCTAGTGGTGCAGAAGAATAAAGCCCTAACTTCAGCCAAGGCAAACCAAGTTCACTTGACACCTCTGGCAACTGCTGCATGCAGTGAGCATTGGTGTCCCCATCCTGGGGGAGAAGGATGCTATTTTTCACCTGGCTTGCACTATGGCTTTAATTACCTGACCCTGCTGGATACCAGAAGCTCCCCATGTGGAGAGGGGTGGAGCTGGAAGGATGTGGCTGTGACTGCCCAAGCTGGTGTAGGTAGACAGACCTTTTTGTTACAAGCTGGGGAGCATGCATGCATGGACTACAGAGGGATAGGCAGCTGTTGTAATGATGAGATAGGACAGGGCTGGGGGTTCACTTAATAAATGAAAAAAAATGCTGACATTACCAGATTGCCTGCTAAAGCATGAAAGTATCATCACGGCTACATAGATAATGTCTCTAGCCCCTTAAATGGTTGTCAGGCATTTGGACGAAAACAAACAAAAAAAAAAGTGACTGTCTTAATAATTGGTCTCCTAAGTGCAAGAGCAGATGAAAACACCCCCTGATCAGAGATCACTGTCTTTTAGCTACCTGCAGATCAAAAAAAAATGTCTTATAAAATGCACAAAGGGTTGGATGGTGGTGCAGGTAGTAATAAGTACATGCTCAGTTGATATGCGACACAGCATGTCTGGACTTTAAAGGGAATGGGACTGTACAGGAATTCTGACAAGCCATATGATGCCCTACGGACCGCTGACTAAGCCTTACCCAGGAAAATATAAATGTAAGTTCAGAAGTAAAGGGGCAAATAAGAGACCTGAGGGTAACTTAGTAATCTTAGCAGAAAGGACTGACCTGTCAGAGGACAGGAATAAGAAATAAAATCTTAAATAAAATGGTAGAATGCTGCCATGCATGTAAAAGATGCCATTTATAACAGTAATCTGCCCTTCACAGTAAATAATGAAAGCAACCATAGCTATCGATGTTTAAGTCAAGAAATAAATGTGTTAAATGATGCATTCTCATTGAAGAGAATCTAAAGGTTTAGCAATATTTATGCTTTGCAGTAAACATCTAACAAAACACCTGCATAAAAATCAAATATTATGTGAGCAATTCAGTCTGACTTATTAAACAGAATCTAGATAGATGGCTTTTAGTAAACAGTCTGAGGTTCTTAAATGTGCAAAATAGGAATGTAAACACTAAACAGTGGTTTTAATATCCTTGCAATTTTGCAGGGTAGTGTTACCAGTAAGAATGAATATCCATATATAACGCATATGCCATGGGTTGCATATATAAACTGAAGAGCTGATGCATTTCTTATGCTTCATTTTTATGCTATTTTGCTTACATCTGCAGAGAAATTGAGAAATTGCATCAGATCCCATCATTTTGGGAGGCTTAGCTTAATATACAATACAGATTACAAAATGTGCTATGTCTTGTGGTCTGCATTTGAATGAGTAATGTTGTTCACATATTCTATTTTTTAATATTTTGACAAGACACAGGTGAACTGGCATATAACTTTACAAGAAAAGCATGCAGAATTAATTAAGACATTGTATAAGAATGCATCCTCCACTTCTTCATTTGTGTGTGTAAATTGTTCCTTTGCATGGCAAACCCACAAATATTACAGCAAATGCATTTATACGAAATGTTAATCTGTGTCCTAACCACAGACTCTACTGGCACAACACTTCAAAGTATATAGCACTTTAGTGGAAAAGGAAGAGAAACACATCCAAAGGAAATGTTGAGATACTACATGTGAATCGAAAAGCAATATTTGGACTCCTTAGCAGAACATTTTTGAAAGACCCACAAAAAATTAATTTCTGCAGGTAAACTACAAAATTCAGGATAACTTTCCCAGTAACAAATCAATGCTGTTTCATTTCTGTCAGAAGTCGATCCCCTGTGCCATTTTGGATAGGCTACATTATGACTCTCTCTCTCTCTCTCTCTCTCTCTCTCTGTCTCTCAATGATGTATGGAACATTACAGGTTTGTTAAAGGGAGTGCTTGCTTTTTGACTCTTGTGTGTCCTTTGAAATGCTAACAGCAGTACTTAGTGAAGGGGATGAGAGTGCATACCTGTTATGATAACCATGTTACGGGCTCTTGGCACTGTTCCATGTAACAGAATAACGGGCAAATTAAAACCGTTATATGTTAATTCATAATGTAACTTACTGGGTAAAACAAGTGACAGAATATTAGTATGACAGGATGGGCATTATCCGTCTGTCTGTCTATCCTGACAGGGAAAATCATTGTTGTTCCATAGAACTGTGTATTGTAGGCACTTCTTCTTGGACTAATCTACTAATCTAAAATTCAGAAATGAACTAGGGGAAACCAAATAGGCTAATTACTGCAAACTAAATAACACGATTACCTCAGCAAAAGAGCTGAAGTTATCTAAGATAATCTACACATACCTCTCAACTGTCCATATTTTCATGGACTATCCAGATTTTTGTGTCATATTTTTGATCAGTTCCTCCTAAAATGTATGGTTTTCTAGCAAATAAACAAGGATTGAATTCACAAAATAAGGACAGACATTTGAGTTTCAGACTTTTTATCCTTCATGAAATGCATGCCAATGAAAACATTGTTATTCTATCAACTTTCTAAGCTTGTGAGAGCAATAATTAAAATGTGTCCCTGATTTTCGACTTTTGTTTTTTTTCCATTATTTTTGGCTTTTGCCAGATTTCTTATGGTAAGAATATGAGAGGTATGGGTCTGCAAAAGAAAAAATATATATGTACATTTGGTGTAAAAGCAATGATTTTACCTTTAATTTATTTATTATTTATTTATTAATCATAGTAAAAGTGTTTATCATGAGATTCAGCAAACAACACATAAAGAAATATTGCAAAACAAACGGTAAGATCATCAAAACTGGCATTCTCATTAAAGATCTTGGAGTAGTGGTAGACATCAGTTTAAACTCTGTCTATTGTGCACCTACCAAAGGAAAAAAAAATGTTCTATATCTATTTAATTTTAAAGGACGTGTAGTTATTCCACTGTGGTCACTGTAGCCCCTTATTCTCCATTGATCCAAACCATTATTGAATTCAGTGATGCATTCTGTAGTCTTCAAATAAGCCACCTGAAAAACAATTTAAAAGGTATAAAAGTGCCTAGAATGTACTGCTATGTGGGGGTGGGGGTTAAGACCACTGTGGGGATCTTAATACTAAAAAGTATTATCAGTAACACAAAAGAATGACAGATAAATTACACACCTTCTAAGTTTATACAGCAAGCACCCTCTTACAATCAGAAATCATTATTTAAATTTTTTCAAAATAATCGTGATATTTATATGAGAAGTATAAAATATCATAAAGAGGTTATGCTTCTTGAAAGACAGGTAGGTTGTAATCTTAAACATGGAATATATGGACCAAAAGGTATGTTGTCTGGTCCCATGGAACATGAATTTTTACTTTTAGTTGTGGCAGTATCTGTCATATTTGTAGTTATTCAAGGGGATGTTTCACCTTACCTGTATACAGCACAGGTTTATTTGCTTGCTGTAACATTTGGGACCCTCCTTAATGGATCTTAATACTGGCTTCATCATTTTCACCAATTGCTAGGCAGTATTACTTCTTTGAAAATCCCTTGTGATTGATAAATGCCTTTTTTCATCACATGCTTTAACGTCACATACAGACTACATGAGACTACCTACTTTCTAAGGCTTCGTTTGCTTGTTTGTTCTTTCTGAAGAAGTCAGACTGTTAGCTGACGAAAAGCGTATGGTTTTAATGGCTTAAAATAAATCTGTATTTTATCATTTATATCGAGTTGGACTTTATATTTTCAGTGGAACTGAGACTTGGGCCAGGAGTGTTCGTTTACATCTTTTGGAACTCTAGTTTGCTGTGCTTATACCCTTATTTGGGTCTCCACGAGTGAATTTGTTAGTGGTACTTTCTAAGGCTCCAGGTCTGGAAGTTGTAAATCTCAAGTTGCCCATGAAAGCACTGTTATTTGGACTTACCCTAGATGTAGTAACTTTCAGCAATGGCTTGGAGGTTAGTAAAGCTCCCCCATAATGGGCCTTCTGATAGACTGGTCTTCATCAGAGGAGCTCTTGGGAAAGCCTCAGACTCTATTGCTGAAAGGGACAAAGAGGCCTACTCGTATATGGAGCAGGAGGTGTATAGTTCCATCTTTTCTTTGTCATGAAAGGGACAGATGGATTATCTTCCATTGTGGTCCTCAATAGGCTCAGCCAAAACATCCTGTAGCTTCATTTACTAAATGTCAGTTTTTTAAAGGAGAGCTACAGATCATTCCTCCTTTAAAAAACGTCCTTCTTTGATAGGAAATCACCCTCTTTACTGTGTGATTTGCCTATCCTGCAATAGCTCTGTGGTGTTGAAGTTGATCTCTTGGAAAGCACTCATCCTTTTACCCATCTCCTCAAAACTAGGAGCTGCAAGTTATCCTGTGTAGGAAACTATATATGTTTTTTTCAGAAGAATTAGGCATTCTGTAGGACTTACCCATGTTTCCTCCCCTGACTTGCTTCTGAAATGGTGTGTATATGTCCTTGTTTTCTTTTCTGAAGCAGAATACAAAAGGGGTAGTGTCATTCACATCATGGGTATGAAATGTCAACTCAGAATTCACTTATTTTGGTAATTTAGGAAGTCTGAATAGTGGACGGCCATGGTGGTGCAGTGGTTAGCGTTGCCACCTCACAGCAAGAGGTTCTTTGGTTCTATCCTTGGCTGTGATGCCTTCTGTGCAGAGTCTACATGTCCTCCCTGTGTTCACGTGGGTTTCCTCCGGGTGCTCTGGTTTCCTCCCATATCCCAAAGACATGCTGTAGGCAGATTGGACACTCTAAATTGGCCCTAGGTGTGAGTGCATGTGTCTTCCATGGAAGGTTGGGCACCAGGCTGGCAACTCGACACCATAAAACTCTACTGCCAATCATGAGCAGACAGGTGATCCACTGTGGCGACCCCTAATCGGAAAAGCCAAAAGAAGAAGAAGGAAGCCTGAATAGCTGCCATTTTAATTCAGTTGTTGTGGTAATTTAGGAAGTCTGAATAGCTGCCATTTTAATTCACTTATTGTGGTAATTTAGGAAGTCTGAATAGCTGCCATTTTAATTCACTTATTGTGGTAATTTAGGAAGTCTGAATAGTTGACATTCTCCTTTGCTGCAAAGAGGGAGGGATTTGAAATTGCTGTATAAAGCCTTGTAATGACAACATCTTTTTGTCTTCATCTAGTTAGCTCTGTATGCACAACTGTACCATCGTTTACATGTCTAGCTGCCTAGTGTCAGTCGAGTTGTCTCCAGTGCTTCTCCGCAGGCCTTTGTGCTCCTGCTAATCCACTAAATGACTTAATCTTGGCTTGACCTCCTTCCCCTTCCATCTTGGTGCCAATGTGTCTGTAAGGGGTTCTGGTACTGGATGCTCTTGGTTACCCCACCACACACTGAGAAAGGTTTGCCCATCTTCCTCATACCAGCTGCAACAGATACCAGGGCTGATCATTGAATTTTGGACTTTAGTCATATTTTTATCCCTGTACACCATGACCAGAGATGGCAATTAAGAGGGTCCTCCTTCATGGGTTAGAAGTATGCTGCCGTGTTCCCCCTGCACGTTGAATGGATAGTTCTCCACTTCTAGATGTTGGAGTTCTTTGTAAGTAGAGCCAGACTGTATATTGCATACTAGTGGTATAGGGGTCAAATCTGTTGCTATTTCTTGATTTGCTGACAGTAGTGGTTAATGGTAATCTGGCATGATTAGAGATTAGAGATTATGTGTACTTTTGTATTTGATGTGTGATATTGTGTTGTTCACTGGCAATAAACAGTTACAACCCTAGGAATGTCATCTGACAGGGCACATACTCCAGATGCTGATTTTCATAGAGAACGAAGTCAACCATAAGACTCACCATGGAGGGTCATCCTCCCAGATCATCTCATAAAGAACATCTTTGTTGTTTATTTATTTTTTGTGAAATGTACAATTTACTGTCAAAATATGCGTGTGTGTGTGTGTGTGTGTGTGTGTGTGTGTGTGTGTGTGTGTGTGTGTGTGTGTGTGTGCGTGTGTTAAGAAAAAAAGCAAGCTACAAGACAAACCTTGCTAAGCTAGACTTTTCACTGTGTGATACCTTAAACCTCCGGAAATAGAGGCCCATGGGATATATGCAGACAACCCTTAAGGACATCAAGTTTTTCATCTATATGGCTTCTGAATGTCCATGTCCACAGTTAATGGATTTTAGCTTTATTATATTGAAAAAAACAAGGAATGTACCACCACAGTAAAATAAATGTAAAACTTTAATAAATAAAATAAACTTATTCCTCAGAACCAGGACAAGTGCTTTCGACAATATGCCTTCTTCAGATCCTGATTAATAAGTCCTGAGTATTGTGTTTTTAAAAAAATAAACTTCCAATCACAATCCCAGTTTTAGAGTCAGATGACACTTTGAAATATATGCAAATGATCATAATTCGCCAGCTATTAAAGCTAGACAATCTATCTTTACAGACATAAGGAAATTCACTTTTCAACCAATCAAAAAAAATCTTTATTGTTTCTTCCTCATATTCTCCTCAAATAAAAATAACTTATTCAGTCCAAGTCCTCTGGCCAGTGATAAACATAGCCAAGCCCTCTATAGTCAAGCCCTCTATTGTCATCCTATAGAAACCTCTTTAGTCCCTTCCAATGTATTTTTCTTCAACAGAAGAGAACTTATTCATTCTTTGCTTATTGGCATATAGTAGGTTTGAACTTGTCAAGTCCCCTGTTACCAACCAATGCGTATCTCAGCCTTTATATCAGTCAACCAATGAGATCCCAAGAAAAACAAAAGAATTTTCATTCTGTCCAAAGATAAATCATTTGCTTTTCACATTTTTTAAAATTAAAAACTCATTCAGTGGCCATTAATTAAGGCTAAATTCAAAATAACTTTATAGGTACAGCATTCCTTATCAAGAAACTGTCTTTATAAATCTCCGTAGAAACAACAAGTTAGTGATCCCATCCACAGGGTGATACTTCTTCTGAAGCTAACTGCATCTTTAGTGAATCATTAACAAATTTAGATCCAATAAGGGGCATTCATGATTTGTATTTTTTCTTTTCTTTTTCTCTTTAACAGGAGCATTTAATATACATTACGTTTGAAAATGAAGTGGCTTTCAGCTATTCATTTTCTAGCCAATGAGTGTATAGGATATACGTTTGTTACCAGCAGATACCACTCACAAGCGGAACATAGTATCTTAATTTGCATAACTTTTGTTCTTCAATGAGCTCCCACAGAAGCCAAAACTTCGCTCTAGCCAATAGGAAACAATTAACAGAAAACACTCCATATCTCTACAAATCCAGCACCTCTCCAATCTTCGTGGCAGTCTCTCCACAGAATTGTTCACCCATCATTAACCACACAATTGTTCCCAGACTACTCCGAGACTTGGTATTCACTTCATCTCAAAGAACAAGCCTTTATACAAATATTGCTCATAATTTTTAAGAGTAAGCTAGTAATCCAATCTGCAAAGCTGTAATTCTTTTAGAACACAAAACTGCGGTGGTGGTGCTGCAGTAGCATTGTCGCCTCACAGTAAGACGTTCTGTTCGATTTTTAGCTAGAGCGTCTTCTGTGTGGAGACATGCGTGAATGGGCATACCTTCATTGAAGGTTGTGCATCAGGGCCGGCAACTCGGCATGTAAAAATCTACTGCCAATCATTAGCGGACCGGAGTTCCGTTGTGGTGACCCCTAACTGGGAAAAGCCGAAAGACAAGTAGTTGTTTGGTAGTGTATACCTGATTATTTCCCTGGGTTACTTTGCTTTATTGAGGTAACACTACACACGGATTATCTGTTGAAATGGAAATGACCAACAGTCATGTTTCTGAGATAGAAACAATAAGGAAAAGAATGGCAACGGCGGTAACAACAGGTACTTTCAACCCTTTGTTACAACTGGATTTGGATAGAACTGAAATAGCTATGCCTTTGGCTGAAACTGTAGACCTGGGTTTTCAGGAGATATTTAAAACAGTGGAAAATGCAGCATATCAATTAAAATGGCTACATTGGCAATGCTTCCACATGGAAGCTTGCCTTCACCACCAGTTAATACCACGAGGATTACGAATGAAATGTATGCCGAGCTATGGGAATATGTACCCAGAGCTCTTAGCCAAATGGCAAGCTATAAATATCCAGACCAGCTTTACTTACATGAAACTACTTATAGTCTTTTTTAAACCAGAGGAGGAAGAAACAAGCATTTTATTAGAGTCTAAACTGAAAGAACTTGAGCAAATAAAACTCTCAGATGTTAATTTAAATAAATTAGAAAATTTGCAGGATAAATTAACAGCATATGAACAGAACCTTAAAGAAATGAAAAGCCAGAAGTTGCAACGGGACTTTAATGACATCATACAGGGGCACCTGTTTGAATGTCCAAGGACAACTAACTTCAATGATAAAAGAAATGATCGAATTAGTAATGAGACTAACACAGAATTTCGTAAACCAGAGAAAAGGATATCAAGAACTATGATTAACGTTGAAGTACATCACAACAATGAACCTAGAGTGAACAGAAACAAAGGAAATGGAAGTGTTAGTCATGCAGAAGATGAAAATGAAAGTATAGACCAGGCTGGTAATGATAATATGAATAAAGAACTTGTTATAAATAATAAAGTAGCTGAACTAACCGATGAAGAACGTGTCAATGGAACTAGAACTGTGCCTAAAAAGGGGGCTGCACACCTTCCTATTGAGCAGCAGCTCCCTTTTTTAATACAGACCAAAGAACAACAAACAGCCAGGTAAAAAAGCAGAGAAAGGAAAAGACGGAAAATGTAAATAATAATTCTTCAGTGGTTAATCTATCAGAAAGCAGGTTAACAAAAGAACAAATCAATGTTCAATGTTCTAGAAAAGGTGCTAAGTTTTATACCATCTCTCAAATCAACATTTGATGAATTTGCACTTGATTTAAAAAGTTTTGGAAGGAATGTTACACTGAAACATATTTTTGGTAAAAATAGCAACTTGATAGAGGGTCAAGAATGGAAAAAGTATAGAAAACCCAGTACATCTGTACCATGTAGTCACCCTACCGTGGATACTTTTATATGTCTATGTGAGCAAGAAGTTTTTGAGATCAGAGAGAAAAAGAAAGGTAACCACTATTTTAATTTTGACTCAAGGAGAGTATGAGGCCCTGAAAGAACTATAGAAAATGGATGACATTATTATCAGGTCTATATCAGAACATGTATTAAAACTTTGAATGTTCTGATATCGAACCCTATTCAGCGAACGCTAAGAATAGCAAAGCTGCAGAACAGCGAATTCTTTCCTCGGGAAAGAATTTGGTTAACCATTTCTGTGGCTTCGCTATTCTTAGCAGTGTGCTGGAAAGTTACGGGTTGGATTCAGGTAAGTGTGCGATTGTTTGTACATTAGGGTTAGTGGCGGGTTAAGTGAGTTAGGGTTAGGGCGCGGGTTAGGAATGTGTGCGATAGTGAAAGACTTTAGGGTTAGGGGTGGTTTAAGTGAGTTAGGGTTAGGGCGTGGGTTAGGTGAGTGTGCGATAGTGATGGACCTTAGGGTTAGGGTTTGGGTTAAGGTAAGTGGGTAGATAGTAGTGTATGTTTAGTTTAGTGTAGCGTTAGATGTAGGAATTTAAGTGTATGTGTGTGGTTGCTGTTTGTTTGATGTGCTTGTGTTATGTGTATGTGTTTCGGAGCAGTACATTTATTCCAGGAGAAAAAATTTGCTGTTCTGAATGTTTGATATTTTCATGTTTAGATGTTTTGGGGCTGATGAAATAGTGTTCGCTATTTTCATCTTTTGATAATGTGATATAAAGGTTTATTATCAAGCCCGCTGACAAAGGAGGCGTGGTGGTAGTATTGGAGGCAAAAGACTGTGTTAGAAGTATCTTCAACATGTTAAATAAATATAAGAAAATCAACAAGAAAGACTTAGATCTGATGAAGTTGAGGATAAATGATACCCTCTATGAGCTATTATTGGAAAGAAGTATAAATAAAGATATGTATGATTTCTTCATAGCTGAACATCCAGTAGTACCTACTATCAGTGGGCTACCTAAAATTCACAAAGACAATCAGAAAAGCCCCTATGCGCCCTATAGTGGCAGGGTGAGGTTGGTCTATGGAACCTTTGTCCATCTATCTAGAAGATGAGCTTAAAAAATATCTAGAGAAAGTTCCCACGGTAATAAAGGAAACAGCTCAGTTTTTACACCAACTCTTTGAGGTGATGAGGAATAAAACCAATTTCTCCAATTTACTTTTAGTTACTATGGATGTCAATTGTTTATTCACATCAATACCAAACCATTATGGCATAGAGACCACACGAGATTTATTGAGAGAAGAAAAAAAGGATTCATAGGTTCATAGGTAGGTACTAGGCTATTGTCCCTAGGGCCTTTATAAGCCTAGCCAAACGGTACCCTGGCTTTTGCCACCCAAGAAAATTATTTTCCTCTGCCACTGTCAAGCAGAGCCACAGAAGTGATCCCCGGGGTGAATTTCCTGTCTCCCAACCAATCATCAAGGTTTTTCTTGAAGAGTGCTAATGAGGAGATTTGTTTGATATAGATAGGTAGTTTGTTCCAGCATATGGGAAGTCTCTGGGACAGAAATCTATCCCTCCAGCATGTTCTGTTTATTGTGGTGACAAGGTTTAGGTACCTAGAACGTGTAGCGTGTAGAGATTTCTTTATGTGGAGCATGTCTGACAGCTCTGGGTTTGACATAGCTTTGTATGTTAGGCCTCTGTGTAGGTGATATGTGACAGAGTAAAGCTGGAGTTTTTTGAGACAGTCTGCATAGGGCATCTGTTTGGGGCTGGTAATCCTCTTTGTGAGGTATTTCTGTGGCCTTTCTAGTTGTTGTAAATGTCTTGTGAGGTACATACCAAAAGGGGCGTTATACTTTATAATGGGTCTAATGAGTGATGAGTAGAGGGGAACAATGACCTCTTTTTTCCTGGATGACAAACCATTTGTGATGAGGTGTGCCACGTAGAAGGATTTCCTGACTACTGTGGCGATGTGATTATCAAAGGAGAGACTACTGCCACCTGTGTCCCAAGGTTTCTTATCACACTTTCAGTGTTAAGTAGACTATGTGATAGGTCATGGGTACAGAGTTTTTACCATAAGGGATGACAATGCACACTATTAGAGATGGTCTTAGAGAACAATGTTTTTGTTTATGACAACAGCTGTTATTGGCAAAAGTGGGGGGTGGCAATGGGCACCCCCTGCACGAACTGCTATGCCAATTTGGTATTAGCCCAATGGGAGAAGAAATGGGCAAATGAGAAAGAGGATCTATGGGCTAATAACATTGTACTATACAATCAAATTGTGGATGATATCTTTGTCCTATGGGAAGGGGATGCAGAAGGAATAAATGGATTTGTAAAATATCTGACCAATACTACTACTTTTCTCAAATTTGAAGTTAATGTTTCTAGAGAAATGGAGGATTTCTTAGATGTGAAGTTGCAATTAGATCCAATAGATGGCATTGATACTATGCTCTTTAGAAAATCAATGTGGAGAAATCATATGTTACATCATTCAGGTATGCCTCCTAGGCATATTTTACGTAATATAGTGATTAATCAAGTGACATGCATATCCAGGTTATGCACATGGGAAGAGACATTTATATGAGAAGAAAATAAATTGATATGTGATTTCATTGAATGAGGATGCAAGATGGATAAACTAAAAATGACTAAGGAACAAGCTATGAGTATACAGGCTAAAAAGGGCAAACCATATTACTCAGCATTCTACCAACAAAGTAACACCAATGAAAATTTGAATACCTCTGTTTATAAGGACAAGAAGAAAGAACACCAATCATTGAGAGTGAATATCACTTATGGTACTGACAATGTCACAGTATGTTCAGTGATCAAGAAATATTGGCCCATTTTGACATACGGCAGTAAATTAAAAGAAATTGTAGGGGAGGTACCACGTTTTACTTTCAAGAATAGAAAAAAACTTGAAAAGAATGCTATGTAATAAGAATGGACCAAGATCAGTCAAAAGGAAAACCTCACAATAAATGGGTACATATAGATGTGGCATATGTAAGGCCTGCTCAGTGATCAACAGCAAAAATAATTTTATTCACCCTATTACCAAGAAAAGGTATTGGTTCCATGGTTATGCTAGCTGTCAAAGTAAGAATGTTATCTATATTGCAACATATGATAGATGCCCAAGTTATTATGTAGGAAAGACAAACAGGATGTTGAAGAAACATATATTTAAGCATTAAGCAGATATTACAAACCATACAGAGTCTAATGTCTGTACACTCATATCAAAGAGAATACTACACATTCCTTCACCTTTATGGTTATCTCAAAATTAGAACCTACAGCGAGAGAAGGAGATTTAGATAATAAAACTAAAATAGAAGAGGCCAAGTGGATTATAGGCTCATAGGTAGGTACTAGGCTATCTGCCCGAAGGCATTTATAAGCTGAGATGGAATGTGTTGGCTTTCGCTGCCCCCTTAGATTAGTTCCCTGTGCCTCTGTCCAGCAGAGCCACTGAAGTCATCCCTGGGGTAAACTTTCTGTTTCCCATCCACTCGTCAAGGTTTCTCTTGAAGAGGGTTAGTGAGGAGCTCTGCCTAATGTAGACTGGAATCTTGTTCCAAAGCATGGGAAGTCTCTGGGACAGGAATCTATCCCTCCAGCATGTCCTATTTATTGTTGTGGTGAGGTTTAGATCCCTGGAGCATGTGGTTCGAGGGGATATGGTTTTCTTTAGGTGGAACATGTTCATCAATTCTTGGTTGGACATGGCCTTGTACGTCAGGCAGAGATCTCCTCTGAGTAGGTGGTATGCAACAGAGTACAGCTGGAGTTTCTTCAGTCGAGCTGCATAGGGCATCTGCTTGAGGCCAGTGATCCTCTTGTTGAGGTACTTCTATGGTCTTTCCAGTTGTTGCAGGTGTCTTGTAAGGTACATCCCAAATGGGGCATTGTACTCTATGATGGGTCTAATGAGTGATGCATAGAGGGGCCCAATGACCTCTTTCGATCTGGATGCAAACCCTTTTGTGATTAGGTTGGACACATAGAAGGATTTTCTAACCACTTTGGCAATGTGATTATCAAAGGTGAGGTTACTGTCTACTTGGGACCCCAGATCCCTTATTACGTCTTCCGTATTTAGGGGCTGCCACCTATGTGGTAGTTTGTGGGTACTTTGTTTTTTCCAAAGGGGATGACTATGCACTTTTTGGCATTTAGCTTGAGGCCATGGTTTTGACACAAGGTATCTGTCTCAGTGAGACCATTTTGGAGGATGTCTATGTCAGATGGAGAGTCAATTATAGTCCCTAGTTTGCAGTCGTCTGCGAACTTGGTCAGCCATAGTCCTCCTGTGCTTGCCTGTACCTCTGAGAAGTATATGCCGAACAGAGGGGTCCTAGGACTGAGCCCTGAAGAACTCCACTTGTAACCGGTTTAGAGTCAGACCTAGCTCCCACAACTCTTACCATATGGGTTCTGTCTGTGAGCCAGTTGGCAACCCATCTTGTGACGTAGGGGTTTATGTTCAGGCTGGTGAGCTTGTCTATAATACCTGAGTGGGGAATGGTGTCAAAGGCCTTTGCAAGGTCTAGGTAGGCTGTGTGGACCACCTTTCCCTCATCTATAGCCTTGGTAACTGTCTCAAAGAAGGCCACCAGGTTTAGGAGGTATGATCTGGCCTTAACAAAGCCGAAGTGGGTAGGGTCCAGTGTTTGGAGGTTTCCAATGTCTCTGTTAATGAGATCCATGATGATGCGCTCCATAGCTTTGCAGACCAAGCTAGTCAGGCTTATAGGGTGATAGTTCCCGGGGTCTGTTGTGGCTCCACCTTTGTGGAGTGGAATAACCGTTGCTGTGTGCCACCCTATGAGCAGATAGCCTGTGGAGAGGCTGAGTTTAAACAGTGCATTTAGGTGAGGGGTTATTTCATCTTTGAGCTCGTGTAGGACGCAGCCTGGGACATCGTCTGGTCCCATTAATGCTGTGTTTTTGGCTTTGGAGAGGGCTGTTTTAACTGGAGTGTCTGTGATTTCAGGGGCACTACATTCTTCTGGTATAGTTATGGGCCCTTTGGGGAGTGAGGGGGGGTGAAGTTTGCACTGAACCTGTCTGCCAGGATGTTGGCTATATCGGTCGGTTCAGTGTATTTTGTGCCATTCTGCACTAACTACGAGCAGATCTGAGAATTGCCACTTAGATTCAGATTCTTGACATAGCTAAAGAATGCCTTGTGGTTATCTTTGGAGTCCATGGCAATTTTTCTTTTGAAGCTAGCTTTGGATGATTTTATGAGGGAATGTAGTTTCTTGCTGATACTGATCAGGGATGTCTTCCCTTCTTGGGATTTTACTCTTTTCTGTACTAGTTTCCTCCTTCTATTGTATAGCTTGAGTGATTGTTGCTAATACGTTCTGAAGAAGTCTGTATACATGGATGAAAGCGCTTAACCTTGAATTTTTTTTTTTTTTATGTCAAATAAATGCTTTGAATTGTGCTTGTGCTGATCCCTGGAATTTTTTTTTTGCTTTTTTTGCTGCTTGCTATTGATAATTTTGTTGGAATCCATTATTGTATAGCTTGTTTATGGCAGGGGTCCACCAGACTGGTTTCCTTTTCTTGGAGGAGTGAGTCTTGGTTTTGTTTGGGATAGCACAATCCATGCATTCTTGTAGGTGCTCGTAGAGTGCATTAGTAAAGGATTTTGCAGCTTGGACAGTGTTATTAGCATGGAGGCTTTGAAACTTCCCACCTCGGTCTTAAGTAACGTGAAGTTTGCTTTTGAAAAGTTTTTCACAGTGGTTTCTTTGACCAGGGGTGGTGGTGGAATGTGGATATCCAGAGTGATTAGTTTATGGTCAGATCTAACCAGCGAGGGGTTGACCTCCGGTGTGGAACACCAGTCGCCCATGTTGGTGATGACCAGGTCCAATATGTTGTCACCTCTGGTGAGGGTGTTGACCAGTTGATCCAGGGCATTTGAGTTTATAAATTCTAGGAAATGTTGGGCAAGGGAGTTTGTACTTGAGTAGTTCTCCCAATTAATGTTTGGGTAATTGAAATCACCCAATATCAGGGTGTTTGGTTGGACCTTTGTGTTTCCCAGTGTTTCCAGGAATGCGGAGTGGGGGTCCTGGGACATGGTGGGTGATCTGTAGCAAGCTATAATTTGAATAGCAGTTTTGCCCATTGTTAGTTGCACGTGGATGATCTCTGAAGCATCGTGCTGTGCCACTAACCTGGAGGTGTGGGTAACCTTGATGAATATGGATACTCCCCCGCCTTTTGTATTTCGGTCTGGGTTTTGTCGCTGAAATGTATGGTATGAGTTGTAGCCTGGTAGTGCTGGTATGCTCTCTGGATCCTTAAACCAGGTTTCTGTTACTGCACATATATCGATTTTCTCCATGCTCAGGAGTGCCTCAAGTGCGTTCATTTTGAGGTTTAAACTTCTGGTATTGAGTAGCATTACCCTCAGTTTTTTGTTACTTGTACTATTTACAGCAGTGGGTTTGTCTTTTGAGACTTGCCTAAAAAAGGCACTTTGGGGGTGGCAAGAGCCTTGGCCAGTATTCGAAAGCCTAAGGGTGACGTGCAAGCTGTCTCTAGCAAAGCAGCGTGGCTTGTTGAGCATGTCACCCCAGGCTGACAGACACTGGATCCCCTTTGAATGACACCAGATGCTTAGCCAATTGTTGAAATTGATAATTTTTTTCTCTATACTGTGGTATCATTCTTGGTGAGGACAGGATGCTACTCAGGGTCAGGGTCATACCAGCCTGGGCTACGTGATCAAGAGAGCTCTCTTTTCATGTAGTCTAGGGAGGTACGGCTCAGGTCATTCACACCAACATGGACAATGACAGAGTCATATTTGTACTTTTTCTGGAGTGACCTGAGTGCTTGTGTTATGTGGCGGCTCCTGGCACCCGATAGGCAGCTAACAGCAACCTTCTCCTTGTTCAGCCTAGTGAGTGGGACGTCAGTGTGCCTGACTATAGAGTCAGCTATTATGAGTGTGTTGGGTATGTTATTTTGCCTTAAGGGCTGTGATTGTGTGGCACACTGGTTTTGTGAAGTATGTGTTTCATAGTTTGTGTTATTGCTTGGATGTCTGCTTTGGAGGTCTCTGTTGCTTCTGCAGATTTTTATTTAGAGCCTCCGAGTATGTTTTTGTTTATTTATGTGTGTTTTTTGCCGGTGCTGGTTTCATAGGTCTATGTGAGACTGGTGGTGTGATGCAAGTAATTCTCTTCTCCTCTTGACTGCCTGGTCCAGTCTTGGGTTAAGAGAGCTTAGCCTCCAGTTTGGCTGTATAATTGCATCTCACGCATGTATTAGTGTTTGGTGGAAGGAGGAGAGGGTTATCTGTGTACATGAGGCAATTGTAACATTCAAAATGCCCAGATTCACCAGTTGGACTGGAGAGTACACCTGAAACTGCCCTTTGGACATGCCTGGATAGGTACAGTTAACTGTTTTACTGACTGGCTGGTAAGGTCGAATAGAGAGCCTTGTAATTCTCTACAGTATGGGGGGAGGTCTAGTGCTAAGGTTTATTAGTGCTTGCTATGAGTTTTGAGCAAGTGCCAGTATGAAAAGTAAATGGATTGAGTGCTTAAGTTGAAGGTTTGTCTTGTTCCAAGGGAAAAATTGAAGCGTACACTTTGTGGAGCGGGGAATAGTTATACCCTAGCTAACCGGTGCTGCCTGGTATGCAAAACCTTGGAAATGCGGGTTTTATAGCAGGGAAATGAAAGAGATAGAAATTAGCCCAAAATAGCCAATAAACTACTAATTTCTGGGCTGAAACTACTCCTCCAGGGACAGATAGGCTGCTCAAAGCTCCCTCTCTCACAGTGAACTGAGAAACGTCCTTCTATCCAAGTAAGGTATGGGCAAACACAGAAACTTGTAACACAGCCCTGAATTCAGCACTAACCTGAAAACTGGACTACACTAGCTTAGAAAGGCGGGAAAACAAGTATTTATTTATTTATTTATTTTTTTTTCAGAAAATAAAGCAGATACAATCAAAAAATACTTTAAATGCACAGAAATGGCTATCACACTTGAATGTGTAGCCTACAACAGTTAAACACAAAAACGACTTTGTTAAAGTGCAGGCAGTAAAATAAGTACAATATGTAACTGAAACAAGCTTTTTAAATCACAGAAACTCTAGAAAATCGGCATTTTAGGCGGAATTAGCTAAAGGCAGCAAGTAAATGCAGAAGAATGATACTTAATCCCTCCAAAGTCTCTCTCTTTCGTCTCTCTGCTGCTGTAGAACTCTGCAGGGTACCAGGCAGGAGCTCGCTGAGCTGCATACTATGAATTTGAGAGCAGATCATCCACCTGCAGTTCTGCATCCTCAATAAGGTATCTCTAAAGGCTGAAGAATGAGTTAATCTTGCCCTGCAAATTATATCTATTATAAAGGAGAAGCTGCAGTTCAAATATATAACTATGGAAGTTTTGACATTTAATTTATAGGTATGGGCATCTGTTCTCATCTTGAATGTTAAATCTTATCCCCAAATGTGGAATGATTGGATCAGGTTTGTCCTGCGATATGGTATTTAGCTTAAGAGAGGAGTTGTTGTACAAATATGTAGCTATGTACACTTATTCTTATGACCATCCAATACATAGTTATGGACATTATACATTCTTATATGTAGATTGACTGAGTTAGTCCTGTCCTGTAAAATGCCGCTTATAATTGGAGAGAAGTTGCCGTATAAATATTTTATTTATTTAACATTTGTTGACCGGGAAAGTCCGACTAGGTTCCACAGATCCTGTTTTCAGCGGAGGCCCGGGGAGAAATGCTCCATATGTAGATTTGGGCATTTATTTCAAATATTAAATGTGGAAGATTATAATGATGATAAGTACATCCTATTAATTTCATCCATCCATAAATATCCTTCAATCTATTATTTTCCTGAAGGACTTGATATGCCTATGAAACGTAATGTGAAGTTGCATGTGTAGAGATAATGTTAACATTATTCCATCTGAGAAGTGTATGCATTAATTATTACTCAACTAAATATCTTCCTGAAGGACTTAAAATATCTACAAAACTTAATGTGAAATTTGTGTGCATAGTACAATGCAATTACAATTCCGTTCGAGAAGTATACATGAAATTAAGATCTTAAGTACAAGTAAAGACCTTTGAGAAGTATTACTATGAAGAGACATAAGACATCGTGGTTGTTTCATTATGGTGTGATAATCCATGAGAAGGAAGTGTCCAAAAAGTACTGAGAAGATGCGATCACAGATGCATAATATACCCACAAAATTGATTTCCATTGGTTTAAATACAAACTTTATGAAGGATGACTTTTGATTGGCCATTAAAGTGAATCTGCTATGCTGACTGGCTAGAAATAGTTGAAATAATACTATCTTGTATATCTTCGTGAGGAAACAAGAGTTTAACTATAATTGTAAACATTTTTTGTGAAGTAATTGTCATGAAGAGAAACCAGAGATATAAGCCATTTAAATACTTTACAGATAATCCTTGAGAAGAAATTGCTTGAATAGAAATAAGAAGAAGGGACACAAGTAAATTATCCACAAAATGACTATCATTGGTTAGAATACAATGGATGTCTCTTGATTGGTTATTATAGTGACATTAATATACTTATTGGCCAGAAATGAAATCGTTGAAATAATTCCATCCACCTCATTATGAGGAGACGAAAAATTTTAAGTATATTTATTGGAGTTTGGTCTCAATGCATTCAGAGTGAAAAGAAACCAGAGGTATAAGCTGTTTAAATATTTAAGAGATAGTCCTTGAGAAGAAATTGCCTGAGTAACAATGAGAAGATGGGACTAAAGATGTATAATGTATTCACAAAAATGACCATCACTGGTTAGAATACAAGTCTTACGGACGGATGTCTCTTGATTAGTCACTATAGCGACATTGGTATGCTTATTGGCCAGAAATTAATAGCTGAAATAATATCCACCTCACTATGAGGAAATGGAAAATTTTAAGCATATTTATTGGAGTTTGGTCATAATATATTTAGAGTGAACTTTCAGCTTACGAACTAATCATAAATCTGCAATAGACATTATTTGCCTACCAAATCTCCATGAGACATAGAGATATGGTGTATTCTTGACAATTGTTTTCAATTTGGTTAGAGCGAAGTCCCAACTTTCTAAAGGAGCTCAATGGAAAGTGAAGGTTATGTAAATTATGATACCATGCTCCATTTGTGAGTGGTATCTGTTGGTTGGAAACGTGAATTTTACATGCTCTTTGGCTAGGAAATAAATAGCAAAAGCCACTGTACTTTCAACTGTAATACGTGCTAAATATTTCTGTGAAAGAAAGAAATACAAATATGAGTGTACTCTCTTTGGACCCAAACTAATTAAAACTTATCAAAGATGCTTAAACTCTAAAAGAATTACAACTTTGCGGATGGAATTACTAGCTTACTCTGAAAAATTATGAGTAATGTTTGTATAAAGGCTTGTTCTTTGAGATGAAGTGAATACCGAGTCTCGGAATAGTCTGAGAACAATTGTGTAGTCAATGATGGGTGAACAACTCTGTGGAGAGACTGCCACGAAGATTTGTATAGATATGGAGTGTTTTCTGTTAATTGTTTCCTATTGGCTAGAGCGACGTTTTGGGTTCTGTGGGAGCTCATTGGAGAACAAAAGTTATGCAAACTAAGATACTATGCTCCGCTTGTGAGTGGTATCTGCTGGTACCAAAAGTGTATCCTATACGCTCTTTGGCTAGAAAATAAATAGCCGAAAGCCACTTCATTTTCAATCGTAATGTATATTAAATGCTCCTGTTAAAGAGAAAAAGAAAAGAAAAAGTACAAATCATAAATGCCCCTTATTGGATCCAAATTAGTTATAATTCACTAAAGATGCAGTTAGCTTCGAAAGAAGTATCACCCTGTAGATGGGATCACTAGCTTGTTGTTTCTACGGAGATTTATATAGACAGTTTCTTGATAAGGAATGCTGTACCTGTAAATTATTTTGAATTTAGCCTTAATTAATGGCCACTGAATGAGTTTTTAATTTTAAAAAATGTGAAAAGCAAATGATTTATCTTCAGACAAAATGAAAATTCTTTTGTTTTTCTTGGGATCTCATTGGTTGACTGATATAAAGGCTGAGATACACACTGGTTAGTAACAGGGGGTTTGACAAGTTCAAACCTACTATAGGCCAAGAAGCAAGGAATGAATAAGTTCTCTTCTGTTGAAGAAAAATACATAGGAAGGGACTAAAGAGGTTTCTATAGGATGACTGGCCACAGGACTTGGACTGAATAAGTTATTTTTATTTGAGGAGAATATGCGGAAAAAACCATAAAGATTTTTTTGACTGGCTGAAAAGTGAATTTCCTTATGTCTGCAGAGATTGATTGTCTAGCTTTAATAGTTGGCGAATTATGATCATTTGCATATATTTCAAAGTGTCATCTGACTCTAAAACTAGGATTGTGATTGGAAGTTTATTCTTTTAAAAATAGAATACTCAGGACTAATTAATCAGGATCTGAAGAAGGCATATTACCAACAGCGCTTGTCCTGGTTCTGAGGAATAAGTTCGTTTTACTTATTAAAGTTTTACGTTTATTTTACTGTGGTGGTACGTTCCTTGTTTTTTCAATATTTTCCTGTTTGTTCCTGGAACACACTTTGGTAGTGTATACCTGATTTTTTCCCCTGAGTTTAGCTTTAATGGTCTGAATCTATCCATAAAAACTTAAAAAAAGAAAAAAGAAAAACTTATGGACATTCAGAAGCTATAAAGCCCTTTATGTCCTTAAGGGGTCTTTGCATATTTTCCATGGGCCTCTGTTACAGGAAGTTTAATGTATCACACAGAGTTTTACTAATTGTTTTGTCTGTGTGACCTTTTCACTCTCTGGTTTGTGTGTAAAAGAAACACAAATGGATATGTGAGTCGCTGGAGAAGGGGTTTTTGATGCTAAAATGTGAAGAAAGCCATAATATCTTATAAAATTCTAACAGGCTGGTGTTTCATACTACACTTTTCCTAGGGAATGTCTTGTACACAGCAGGCCACTGCAAGAAAGGATGCAAATGTTGGGTAGTAAACAGAGAAAAATACATTTTAGTGGTCATTAATTTATATTGATAAGATAGCTGAATGGGTACTCTCTTGACAGTTATGCAGTCTTGCAACCAGCCTGTCAGCACTGTGGAAGCCTTGTTTCTGATGGAATAAGGCAGCAATATTCCCAACAAGTAATAAGGGATTGGTGCTTCAATGGACAGAGTTGTGAAAAGTTTCTGTTACAGGTTAAAAATGAACGTCTTTGGTACATACAGTTGATTCCTAACAGAAGGATTTAACAACTTCGGCTAAGCATCTATTGGACAGTGGTTTGTATATACTGTCACTATGAGGTACTTCGAGAATTGCACTGGTGTCGGGAAAGGTAGAGTATAACATCTTAAGGACATACTAACCCGAAAACAAAGTAATTACTACAGAGCGACACTTTTCAAACTGCAGACATTTTGTTTTGTTAGTACCAAAAAATAATTTATTATTCAGGAACAACATTAGGTGTCACAGTTAAGCACAAAGGAGGTGATTTAATCTAAAACATAAGTAACTGAGTTATAGACAATGCCATTGTTTCTGTACAGACAAACTGCAATTATTAAAAACATAACTTATGAAAGAAAGAAAAAATATGTTTTCATTTTATTACTGTAGTTGTGGCAAGAAGTTAGACACTGTTCTTTTCTGTTAAAATGCTGCTAAACTATATCACAGTTGCCAAAAAATAAACTGTCAATAATAAATTCCTAATGAAAAAATGTTGCCATGCTAAATAAATAATGGTCATGTGCAATGTCATGTGCAATGTAGTACTGTGTATGTAGTCTTCAACTTATGACAAGAGCTTTTACCTGTTTTTTTTTTTTTTCATAATGCCCTTAATTCTGGGTCTTTTTCAGTTACTACTGTGCTCCATTAGGGGTCCTCTCTAGGATGTGGTTGATACATTAGGCATCCTCTCTAGGACGTGGTTGATACATTAGGGGTCCTTTCTAGGATGTGGTTGATACATTAGGGGTCCTTTCTAGGACGTGGTTGATACATTAGGCATCCTCTCTAGGACATGGTTGATACATTAGGCATCCTCTCTAGGACTTGGTTGATACATTAGGCGTCCTCTCTAGGATGTGGTTGATACATTAGGCGGCTTCTCTAGGACGTGGTTGATACATTAGGCATCCTCTTTAGGACGTGGTTAATACATTAGGAGTCCTCTCTTGGACGTGGCTGATACATTAGGGGTCCTCTCTTGGACATGGTTGATACATTAGGGGTCCTGTCTAGGACATGGTTGATACATTAGGGATCCTCTCTAGGACATGGTTGATACATTAGGGTTTCTCTTTAGGATGTGGTTGATACATTAGGGGTCCTCTATAGGATGTGGTTGATACATTAAGTGTCCTCTCTAGGATGTGATTGATACATTAGGGGTCCTCTCTAGGATGTGAATGATACATTAGGGGTCCTCTCTAGGATGTGGGCGATATCTTGGTTAGTACAATGCCAGTTGTGGTTCTGGTGTGATGACAGAAAATGCATTTTTACTTTGAAAGCCATGTAGAGACATTTCACATTGCTACCTCATCGTGTTTGTTACTCCACTTTTTATTTCAGCTGGAGCACTTACAAGCATTTGACCATCCTGCCTATGTCCTTATGACTTTTTACTGGGTCCTTCAGTTTCATCCTATATCCTAAAGGCATAACACATGTGAAGTGGAATTCCTATAAACTGCTTATGGATGTGTTTGTCCAGAACATGTGCATATCCTTTGACTGGCTGGGACCCTATTCTGAATGTGTTTGTCCAGAGTATGTGTGCATCCTGTGACTGACTGGGTCCCTATTTTGGATGTGTTTGTCCAGGTCATGTGTGCATCATTTGACTAGTTGTGACCCTCTTCTGGGTGTGTTTATCATGAGTGTGTGTGTGTGTGTGTGTGTGTGTGTGTGTGTGTGTGTGTGTGTGTGTGTGTGTGTGTGTGTGTGTATCCTGTAATTGGTTGGGTCCCTATTCTGGAAGCATTTGTCCAGGGTATGTGTGTACCCTGTTCTGGAAGGGTCTATATTACATTATTGAAGTTTCAAAACTTAAATCTGATATGGTCCACACCATATATTTGAAGTCTTGGTCTTGAAACTTCGAAAATGTAATAAAACACAACAACCTACAAAAACAAACAAACTTCGAAAATGTAATAAAACGCAACAACCTACAAAAACAAACCATTTAAACACTCTAAATTGGGGGGCAAACCTCTCTGCACCCCCACGCCCCCTGCTACTTAAATATATCAACTCCGAGATTGCACTACAGTGCAGAAAAGGGAAATCTTCCCTTTCCACGCTGTATGGAGATATCCGTTAAAAGATTCAAAGTTTCAAGACTTCGATCATATGGTATCGACCATATCAAATTAGAAATTTAGAAACTTTGATCTTCTGATACAGACCCGTTCTGTTCTGGAAGTGTTCGTCCAGAGTATGTGTACATCCTTTGACTGGTTGGGACTCTCTTCTGGGTGCGTTTATCACAAGTATGTATGTATCTTGTGACTGGTTGGGTCCCTATTCTGGAAGCATTTGCCCAGGGTATGTGTGCATCCTTTGACTGGTTGAGACCCTATTCTGGATGTGTTTATCCAAAGTATGTGTGCATCCTTTGACTGGTTGGAACCCTGTTCTGGATGTTTTTGCTCAGAGTATGTGTGCATCCTGTGACTCGTAGGCACCCTATTCTGTATAAGTTTTATTTATTTATTTATTTATTTATGTATTTATTTTTTATGTATGTATGTATGTATTTATTTATTTATCCTTTGTTGATTGGGTTAGCCTCACTAGGCTAGTTTCCCCTTTTCAGATGAGACTTCGAGTGGTATTTATGGCCAGGGCATTTGGGAATATTTCCTACTTATTTGGTAGGTGCTGTGGGATCTTTTACATCAACCTCAGCTAGCACCATCTCAGGCATATGGGGCCTCTTGTCTGAAAGATGACACACTGAGGAATGTAGCAACCCCTTAATGTTGCATTGGAACGTCAGCAATTCATCTGTTTGGTGTGGGAATAGAACCCACAGCCTTCTGCACCAAAGATGGGTGTGTTATCTGTTGTGGTACTGGCACCTCAAGTTCCTCTTACTTGTGCTTATTTAGCACTGGGATAACGCTTGGGCTTTGTTAAGCCTCTGATAATCAGAAAATGAATGAATAAAATGAAAATGATAGGTGTGGCATCAATATTATCTGTAGTAGATAAACAGTTTGTAAAGCAGAATAATAGGTGATGCTTTGGAAAGGTGTGGGGGGGAGTCCATGCTAAAATGTGAAGGAAGCAAAAGAATCTTATAAAATTCTAATAGGGAGGTTTATTTTAACTGAAGCCAACATACTTCTATTTTAGAAAAAGGAAAAAAATAGAACATTTGTAAAATCTATCCTGTTTGGAATTATTTGCCTCTTGGACAAAGCCAAGGTGGCAGAAACTCTGTTGGATCAACCTGGTTAACAAACAAACAGATAAACAAGTATATGAAATAAATATAACTGACTGAAGGTGCATGTGCACTTTGTAGGATATCAGCAAATGGGAGGTGATCATTTGTGGTCTTCTGCTAGATGCTAAAAAAGCATTGCTTGCTATGGATTTCAATGCTGTCCCATCAACATAGCTAAGAGACAGATTTTAAGGAACGAACCCAGAATATGCTTGTGGGAGGTGCCATATAAAAATATCAATGAATAAAGACTAACCGAAAAAAAAAATCACTGCAGAGACGTGTAAGCTCTCACAAACATTTGGAAATATAAAGAGATAACCAACAAATGGCAATACAATCACATCTGAAATAAATGTGGTACTTAAAGAAGACCACACTGGGGCACGTGTGGTGGGATCTAAGTTTCAGAGGTCCAGGGTTTGATATCCAGTTGTTGTCTTCAAGGGTGGGAGGCTGGCATAATGGTTAAGGTATTTCCGTATATCCATACTGGGGATAACACCCACAACCCTCCTGGACATGGACAGTCATTACTAAATGCAGTCATGGGTATTGACTACAGTATGTCAACAAATGATAAATAAAATAAATAAATGTATGATATTATATTGGGATGAAACAGCTAGGCTTGAAATCACCTCCAGGTCAATAGCCTAGCAACCTCCAATGATCCAATGATCATGAAGTCCATGTCTGTATGGTTTTCTATTGGTAGGTACTCCGGTTTCTGACTCCAAATGTATAGTCTGATTAACTGTTTTAAAGCAGTCTGTTGATAATTTATTTGTTGACCTTGTGGGTTGTAATTACCCTTGGCCTTGTGGAGTTTGCATGTTTTTTCCTGGTACTCCAGTTTCCTTCCACCTTCTGAAAGCATGCAGTTTCACTGGCTAATCTAAAATTGTGCATATATATTTATAACGCATTTGCCCTTGACTTTGTGGGCCTAGACAGTGGCTGAAAATGGTCTATAATGACCAGCTCACTGACTTGGTTAACAAATGAGTCAATTAAAGTGAATGCCAGGAAGGCAAAAGGAAAGAGAAAACATGAAGCCAGAGATCCATCAAAGAAGCTTACTATTTCATAGCGCTGCCATTTTCAGCACTAGGTCATGGGGGCATTTTACTGAGTGAGACAGTATCTGTTTAAGCAGTGTGAGTGTGTCAGTCATATTACGTAACAGCAGCACAGAACAGCCAATCAGAACAAGTTACCCACATCACACAGTGAAAGAACAGAAGGCTGGGAAATTCAACCCTCTATCAAAAAAAAGTTCTGTAGAGATGAACTTTGCCCTGCCTGCTTTTTGACGCCTTTTTCTTGTTTGGCTTTACTTAAACACACAAAATCCAAAAAGGCATAACTGCCTGTTTTGAAGGTTTGATCGTAATGACTTGTTGAGAGTAACACAGCATGCAAATGTTAAGTTGCATGGGTGAAAACCAGGTTTGGCATGATATAAATCATTTACAGCTCATTTCCTTATACCAATTCCTACATGATCAACTAGTGTTTTATGAGTTTTTGGTCTGATGTGACATTGACCAATTGCATTTTAAATTACGCTTCATATAGCACCTGAAACAACTTAACTTTGCTTAAGCTTAAGAGCTTTGCAAACTTCCTTGAACAAATAATATTGAAATTAAACTGTTCAATCAATGTTAAATACAAGAATTTTCAGAGTGAAGGAAGATATTATTATTATTTTTTTACTTATAGCATCTACATTCCTTTACATTCTTGGTTTGGATGATCAGATGTTAAATATACTTATGTTTAGTTGTCAGTAATAGTCCATATGTTCGCCTAGTCTGGGGGTAAAACACAGCTTTTGCCAGTTCAGTATTGCTGTTCAAGGACAGAGTGTTATTATAGTGTTATTATTTGACAGATTGTCAGAAAGATAAATTATAGTTTTTTTTTTTTTTTATACAGGGCCTGGGAAAAGGCACATCTTATCTGTCCTTATATATAAGGAATGTGGTAAATAATACTTTACTGAGCCCAAAGAAAAATTAATTCACTGAGACAAAGGTCAACCAAAATTTTGTATTTTTATTTAGGGAACAAAACATCATTTTATAAACTAATGTTTATATAGTAACATTTAACTCTAGATCTGTCATTTTTTTTAGTTGACAAACTGTCACATACTAGTGAGATCTCTGCCTCATATTTTCAGGGTCTAGGTTCAATCCTTACTTCTGGTTGCTGTCAACCCTTCTGCATGATCTACCTAATTTGAATGAATGCCATCATCAAGACTTCTTCTTTTGGCTTTTTCCCGGTTAGGGATTGCCACAGCGGATCATCTGTCCGCTCATCATTGGCAGTGGAGTTTTACAGTGTTGAGTTGCCAGCCCGGCGCCCAGCCTTCCACAGAAGGCATATACACATGCACACACTCACACCTAGGGCCAATTTAGAGTGTCCAATCCACCTACTGCATGTCTTTGGGAGGAAACCAGAGCACCCAGAGGAAACCCACGCGACCACAGGGAGGACATGCAGACTCCGCACAGAAGGCACCCCAGCCAAGAATCGAACCAGAGAACCTCTTGCTGTGAGGTGGCAATGCTAACCGCTGCACCACCGTGGCCGCCCAATGCCATCATCAAGACTAATAGTCATATATTAGTTAAATGTTCAAAGTTTAGAAAAATAAAATCCCTTAGCAACTGAATTATAAAAAACATAATATTTGCACATTTAATATAAAAATGTGTAATAGTTTCTTCAACATGTAACCTTATAATGGAGTTTCTCCAGCGTCAGTGTGATTATCACCTCTTGTTTTCCTTTAAACAGGACCCTTGCAATACAATGTAAATAAAACTGCAGTGTTGATACCAGCAGTGTTCCTCTATGAATGCCATGAATAGTGATATTGTCAATACTAAAAGATAATTAACAGTCAAATTAGCTGTCAACAGAAGGGACAGCTCAGAGTTGGTATTTTGTTGAGCAGTGCAAGAAAGAGCTGTACTATTGAAGTCATAGAGTGGAGAAGAAGAACATTATATGAAGCAGGAAGAGTACATCAGAAAGAACCAGAAAAAAGCCATAAGTAAATAGTATACAGGAGAAATACAAAAAGCCAGGTGGCAAGGAAAACCGCAAGACAAGGAACAAGTCAGTATATAAACATAGAACTAGCTCGATTCAGACAGCAAGTCCCATAAAAGCCGTAAGAATTAAACACAAATGTGCAAAGTAAAAAATATTTAAAACTGTAATGAAAACTGCATTAACAAGACAAAGATAAAATTTGTTAAGCACTTTTTTCTGAGTTAATCAAGGACTTCATCAGAACCGTTCTGATAATATCTTAAATATTTTTTTGCTTTGCACATTCGTGGTTAATTCTTACAGCTTGTATGGGACTTGTGGTCGAACTCTTTAGCGAGTTCTTTGATTCCATTTTCTTTGGTGCTCAGAAGTCAGTATATACCCAGCATTCCTCGTCAATATATACCCAGCATTCCTCGTCAGTATATACCCAGCATTCCTCATCAGTATATACCCAACATTCCTCTCCAACTCAGAGAGCAAGAGTTCTGGACAACCCTAAAAAATGAGGTGACAAAGGACCAAACTCATGGGTAGATTTTAAATATTACTCTTTTTAAACACAGAAAATTGCTAGAATACCAGGTTTTGCATTAGCATGCATTTGCTAAAGGATATTAAATCTAAAACTCAAATGTATGCCATTATTTAGTGACTGCAATACTCAATTGTTTGCCAAAATACATACATACATTTTATGAAGGACAGACCAAAAACATGAGACAAAAATCTGGACATTCTGTGAAAATCTGGACAGTTGAGAGGTATGATACCCAAAGTGGTAATGGGCTGGTCATAGACTGTCTTCCAGAAGTAGGAGCACATCACAAACAAGGTGCAATATATTTCTATGAATAAGAGAACTAGTAGCACTTACGGCAGTTGCTGCGAGAGAAGAGCTGATTGGTCTAGTGGGTTAATGCACTATGCTGTAGACCGTACAGCGGTGTAGGTATAGCAGAGGTGGACATGCTAGTGGCAGTACGTGATGTAACTTTTAGGTCATTAAACAAGCAGATGCTTAATGCCTCATCATCTGAAATGGGGATATCTTGGAAGATCATTAGATACAAATTTTTAGTATAAGGAGTTCTGCAATCCAGGAGCATTTAACAGTATAACCTGTGCTCAATGTTGAGAGGACTCAATTGAAGTGGTTTAGACAAATTGTGAAGATGCCCACTTGTCACCATTCACTGGAGGTATTCCAGCCACATCCCATCAAAAAGAAGCCCCTGAGGCAGATCCAGGATGTAACTGGGGATAAGGCCTGGAAGCTCTTTTGGGATCACCTAGAGATTCCATAAAATGAGCTAAAGATTGTTACTGGGGATAGGAAAAGCCTGGTCTACCCAGCTCATATTGCTTTCACTGTGACCCTCATCAGGAGAAGTAGTTTAGAAAATGGATGGATTAATATTTTGCTGACTTCGCTCAAGGAAAGGTAAAAAAGCGCATAAGTGGAATGTTATCATCTTGGACTTTGGGAGTGTTTTAGAACTAAAATGGTTGCAAGTTCAGAGACAGATGCCTGGTCTCTATATCCCTAATTAGATTTCAAGCTCCTCTTGCTGTGTAAATTTTAACTTTCTCTGAATTCTAGTAGTACTTGAGTTATCTTGTTTTGTTGGAGGTACATGCAAGGAGTTGCTTTCTGTAAAGCCTTTATGCCACTCCAAATATTACTTTGACCAGACGTTAGAGCATGTGATCTTTGGGAATTTATTACGTGTTGCACACCGAGTGCAGATGGTTGTATAGGAAGGTATAGATTACAAAAAAATACACTGATTTTGTATGAAACCTTAACAATGGCAGAGACTAAGTCCTGAAATTAGACATGCTAGTGTCTTTCGTCTTTTGCACAATTCCATTAACAGTTCAGGGTGAAATGTAGGGCCTACTGTTTTTTGACCTATACCATAATTCAATTAGGAACAAACTAAGTTTTAATGTTGGAGGAGGGCTCTTAATTCTTCCATGCACTAGCGTTTAGTGTCGGCTGGTTAACTGCTACCAGTTCTTACCTGAAAATGCTTCTAAATGTGTTCAGGGAGAAGCCATGTAAATTGATCATACTAAGATTTAAATTCTTCTGGCCTACATTTTTCCCTCCTTCGTCTTCCTCTATGTGAATCATGATCTGTATATCTTATGCTCTCAGAGTTATAGTAAAGCAATTTGTCATCCTGGGCAGCACCTTCATTTGGCACCACACCCACCAAACTTTTATAAAAAAGATTTTACAACTTACAGCTGTCATTAAGCAATCACAGGCATAATAAATTATTAGACTCTTTATAAACTATCCAAGCTATTAGACTTCTGTTTTTTTTTTTTAAGGTACCTATCCATCACAGGATGCACACATATAAACCTAGTGAATTTCACAATTTGTAGTTACCCATCCTATCCATCACAGGATGCACACGTATAAAGCACCTAGTGAATTTCACCATTTGTAGTTACCCATCCTATTCATCACAGGATGCACACGTATAAACCACCTAGTGAATTTCACCATTTGTAGTTACCCATCCTATTCATCACAGGATTCACACGTATAAACCACCTAGTGAATTTCACCATTTGTAGTTACCCATCCTATTCATCACAGGATTCACACGTATAAAGCACCTAGTGAATTTCACCATTTGTAGTTACCCATCCTATCCATCACAGGATGCACACGTATGAAGCACCTAGTGAATTTCACCATTTGTAGTTACCCATCCTATCCATCACAGGATGCACACGTATAAAGCAATCTAGTGAATTTCACCATTTGTAGTTACCTATCCTATCCATCACAGGATGCACACATATAAAGCACCTAGTGAATTTCACCATTTGTAGTTACCCATCCTATCCATCACAGGACGCACACGTATAAAGCACCTACTGAATTTCACCATTTGTAGTTACCCATCCTATCCATCACAGGATGCACACGTATAAACCACCTAGTGAATTTCACCATTTGTAGTTACCATCTTATCCATCACAGGATGCACACGTATAAACCACCTAGTGAATTTCACCATTTGTAGTTACCCAGCTGCATGTCTCTGGGAAGTAGAAGGAGACCAATGACTGCAGCAACTGCAGCTGTTTAAACACTGGAAGGATGTGCAAATTCTATAAAAGGAAGTCCAACCAGGAAACATACTGGAAAACAAAGTGATGAGATACAGCAATGCAATTCTCTGTACTAGTGTGCAACCAGCACAGTAGAGGCAAAACCACAGCATGTTGTATATGTATTCATGAATTGCTTACATTCAGTTCTTTTATTTGTGCTAGCACTGGGACACTTTAGTGTAGCGCAGTGAACGTGGTTCTCCAGTCATTTGGACAGTCACTGGAATGAAGGATGTGGGAGGGTCAATACAACAGATATCACTGTTAATGATACAGCAGGACAGAGAAGAAGGGAGGCACCTCTTAGCTGTACTGATGAGATGGATCTAAAAGGGAGGGAGCTCTTCAGCTGTACTGATGAGATGGATCTAAAAGGGAGGAAGCTCTTCAACTGTACTGATGAGATGGATATAAAAGGGAGGGACCTCTTCAGGTGTACTGATGAGATGGATCTAAAAGGGAGGCAGCTCTTCAGCTGTACAGATGAGATGGATCTAAAAGGGAGGGACCTCTTCAGCTGTACTGATGATATGGATCTAAAAGGGAGGGTGCTCTTCAGCTGTACTGATGAGATGGACCTAAAAGGGAGGGACCTCTTCAGGTGTACTGATGAGATGGATCTAAAAGGGAGGGACCTCTTCAGCTGTACTGATGATATGGATCTAAAAGGGACGGTGCTTTTCAGCTGTACTGACGAGATGGACCTAAAAGGGAGGGACCTCTTCAGGTGTACTGATGAGATGGATCTAAAAGGGAGGGACCTCTTCAGCTGTACTGATGAGATGGATCTAAAAGGGAGGGACCTCTTCAGGTGTACTGATGAGATGGATCTAAAAGGGAGGGACCTCTTCAGCTGAACTGATGAGATGGATCTAAAAGGGCGGGACCTCTTCAGCTGTACTGATGAGATGGTGGATCTAAAAGGGAGGGAGCTCTTCAGCTGTACTGATGAGATGGATCTAAAAGGGAGGGAGCTCTTCAGCTGTACTGATGAGATGGATCTAAAATGGAGGCAGCTCTTCAGGTGTACTGATGAGATGGATCTAAAAGGGAGGCAGCTCTTCAGCTGTACTGATGATATGGATCTAAAAGGGAAGGAGCTCGTCAGCTGTACTGATGAGATGGATCTAAAAGGGAGGGAGCTCTTCAGCTGTACTGATGAGATGGATCTAAAAGGGAGGGACCTCTTCAGGTGTACTGATGAGATGGATCTAAAAGGGAGGCAGCTCTTCAGCTGTACTGATGAGATGGATCTAAAAGGGAGGGACCTCTTCAGGTGTACTGATGAGATGGATGTAAAACGGAGGCAGCTCTTCAGCTGTACTGATGAGATGGATCTAAAAGGGAGGGACCTCTTCAGCTGTACTGATGAATTGGATCTAAAAGGGAGGGAGCTGTTCAGCTGTACTGATGAGATGGATCTAAATGGGAGGGACCTCTTCAGGTGTACTGATGAGATGGATCTAAAAGGGAGGAACCTCTTCAGCTGTACTGATGAGATGGATCTAAAAGGGAGGGAGCTCTTGAGCTGTACTGATGAGATGGATCTAAAAGGGAGGGAGCTCGTCAGTTGTACTGATGAGATGGATCTAAAAGGGAGGGAGCTCTTCAGCTGTACTGATGAGATGGATCTAAAAGGGAGGGATCTCTTCAGGTGTACTGATGAGATGGATCTAAAAGGGAGGCAGCTCTTCAGCTGTACTGATGAGATGGATCTAAAATGGAGGGACCTCTTCAGCTGAACTGATGAGATGGATCTAAAAGGGAGGGGCCTCTTCAGCTGTACTGATGAGATGAATCTGAAAGGGAGGGCGCTCTTCAGCTGTACTGATGAGATGGATCTAAAAGGGAGGGACCTCTTCAACTGTACTGATGAGATGGCTCTAAAAGGGTGGGACCTCTTCAGGTGTACTGATGAGATGGATCTAAAAGGGAGGAACCTCTTCAGCTGTACTGATGAGATGGATCTAAAAGGGAGGGAGCTCTTGAGCTGTACTGATGAGATGGATCTAAAAGGGAGGGAGCTCGTCAGCTGTACTGATGAGATGGATCTAAAAGGGAGGGAGCTCTTCAGCTGTACTGATGAGATGGATCTAAATGGGAGGGACGTCTTCAGGTGTACTGATGAGATGGATCTAAAAGGGAGGAACCTCTTCAGCTGTACTGATGAGATGGATCTAAAAGGGAGGGAGCTCTTGAGCTGTACTGATGAGATGGATCTAAAAGGGAGGGAGCTCGTCAGTTGTACTGATGAGATGGATCTAAAAGAGAGGGAGCTCTTCAGCTGTACTGATGAGATGGATCTAAAAGGGAGGGATCTCTTCAGGTGTACTGATGAGATGGATCTAAAAGGGAGGCAGCTCTTCAGCTGTACTGATGAGATGGCTCTAAAAGGGAGGGACCTCTTCAGCTGTACTGATGAGATGGATCTAAAAGGGAGGGAGCTCTTCAGCTGTACTGATGAGATGGATCTAAAAGGGAGGGACCTCTTCAGGTGTACTGATGAGATGGATCTAAAAGGGAGGGACCTCTTCAGCTGTACTGATGAGATGGATCTAAAAGGGAGGGAGCTCTTCATCTGTACTGATGAGATGGATATAAAAGGGAGGGACCTCTTCAGCTGTACTGATGAGATGGATCTAAAAGGGAGGGAGCTCTTCAGCTGTACTGATGAGATGGATCTAAAAGGGAGGGACCTCTTCAGGTGTACTGATGAAATGGATCTAAAAGGGAGGGACCTCTTCAGCTGTACTGATGAGATGGATCTAAATGGGAGGGACCTCTTCAGGTGCACTGATGAGATGGATCTAAAAGGGAGGCAGCTCTTCAGCTGTACTGATGCTATGGATCTAAAAGGGAAGGAGCTCGTCAGCTGTACTGATGAGATGGATCTAAAAGGGAGGCAGCTCTTCAGCTGTACTGATGAGATAGATCTAAAAGGGAGGGACCTCTTCAGGTGTACTGATGAGATGGATCTAAAAGGGAGGCAGCTCTTCAGCTGTACTGATGAGATGGATCTAAAAGGGAGGGACCTCTTCAGCTGTACTGATGAGATGGATGTAAAAGGGAGGGAGCTCTTCAGCTGTCCTGATGAGATGGATCTAAAAGGGAGGGAGCTCTTCAGCTGTACTGATGAGATGGATCTAAAATGGAGGCAGCTCTTCAGGTGTACTGATGAGATGGATCTAAAAGGGAGGCAGCTCTTCAGCTGTACTGATGATATGGATCTAAAAGGGAAGGAGCTCGTCAGCTGTACTGATGAGATGGATCTAAAAGGGAGGGAGCTCTTCAGCTGTACTGATGAGATGGATCTAAAAGGGAGGGACCTCTTCAGGTGTACTGATGAGATGGATCTAAAAGGGAGGCAGCTCTTCAGCTGTACTGATGAGATGGATCTAAAATGGAGGGATCTCTTCAGCTGAACTGATGAGATGGATCTAAAAGGGAGGGGCCTCTTCAGCTGTACTGATGAGATGAATCTGAAAGGGAGGGAGCTCTTCAGCTGTACTGATGAGATGGATCTAAAAGGGAGGGACCTCTTCAGCTGTACTGATGAGATGGCTCTAAAAGGGTGGGAGCTCTTGAGCTGTACTGATGAGATGGATCTAAAAGGGAGGAACCTCTTCAGCTGTACTGATGAGATGGATCTAAAAGGGAGGGAGCTCTTGAGCTGTACTGATGAGATGGCTCTAAAAGGGAGGGAGCTCGTCAGCTGTACTGATGAGACGGATCTAAAAGGGAGGGAGCTCTTCAGCTGTACTGATGAGATGGATCTAAAAGGGAGGGACCTCTTCAGGTGTACTGATGAGATGGATGTAAAAGAGAGGCAGCTCCTCAGCTGTACTGATGAGATGGATCTAAAAGGGAGGGACCTCTTCAGCTGTACTGATGAATTGGATCTAAAAGGGAGGGAGCTGTTCAGCTGTACTGATGAGATGGATCTAAATGGGAGGGACCTCTTCAGGTGTACTGATGAGATGGATCTAAAAGAGAGGAACCTCTTCAGCTGTACTGATGAGATGGATCTAAAAGGGAGGGAGCTCTTGAGCTGTACTGATGAGATGGATCTAAAAGGGAGGGAGCTCGTCAGTTGCACTGATGAGATGGATCTAAAAGGGAGGGAGCTCTTCAGCTGTACTGATGAGATGGATCTAAAAGGGAGGGATCTCTTCAGGTGTACTGATGAGATGGATCTAAAAGGGAGGCAGCTTTACAGCTGTACTGATGAGATGGCTCTAAAAGGGAGTGACCTCTTCAGCTGTACTGATGAGATGGATCTAAAAGGGAGGCAGCTCTTCAGCTGTACTGATGAGATGGATCTAAAAGGCAGGGACCTCTTCAGGTGTACTGATGAGATGGATCTAAAAGGGAGGGACCTCTTCAGCTGTACTGATGAGATTGATCTAAAAGGGAGGGAGCTCTTCAGCTGTACTGATGAGATGGATCTAAAAGGGAGGGATCTCTTCAGCTGTACTGATGAGATGGATCTAAAAGGGAGGGAGCTCTTCAGCTGTACTGATGAGATGGATCTAAAAGGGAGGGACCTCTTCAGGTGTACTGATGAAATGGATCTAAAAGGGAGGGACCTCTTCAGCTATACTGATGAGATGGATCTAAATGGGAGGGACCTCTTCAGGTGCACTGATGAGATGGATCTAAAAGGGAGGGACCTCTTCAGCTGAAGTGATGAGATGGATCTATAAGGGCGAGACCTCTTCAGCTGTACTGATGAGATGGATCTAAAAGGGAGGGACCTCCTCAACTGTACTGATGAGATGGATCTAAAAGGGAGGGAGCTCTTCAGCTGTACTGATGAGATGGATCTAAAAGGGAGGGAGCTCTTCAGCTGTACTGATGAGCTGGATCTAAAAGGGAGGAAGCTCTTCAGCTGTACCGATGAGATGGATCTAAAACGGAGGGACCTCTTCAGCAGTACTGATGAGATGGATCTAAAATGGAGGGAGCTCTTCAGCTGTACTGATGAGCTGGATCTAAAAGGGAGGAAGCTCTTCAGCTGTACTGATGAGATGGTTCTAAAATGGAGGGACCTCTTCAGCTGTACTGATGAAATAGATCTAAAAGGGAGGGACCTCTTCAGCTGTACTGATGAGATGAATCTAAAAGGGAGGGAGCTCTTCAGCTGTACTGATGAGATGGATCTAAAAGGGAGGGACCTCTTCAGCTGTACTGATGAGATGGCTCTAAAAGGGTGAGACCTCTTCAGCTGTACTGATGAGATGGATCTAAAAGGGAGGAACCTCTTCAGCTGTACTGATGAGATGGATCTAAAAGGGAGGGAGCTCTTCAGCTGTACTGATGAGATGGATCTAAAAGGGAGGGAGCTCGTCAGCTGTACTGATGAGATGGATCTAAAAGGGAGTGAGCTCTTCAGCTGTACTGATGAGATGGATCTAAAAGGGAGGGACCTCTTCAGGTGTACTGATGAGATGGATCTAAAAGGGAGGCAGCTCTTCAGCTGTACTGATGAGATGGATCTAAAAGGGAGGGACCTCTTCAGCTGTACTGATGAGATGGATCTAAAAGGGAGGGACCCCTTCAGCTGTACTGATGAGATGGATCTAAAAGTGAGGGACCTCTTCAGGTGTACTGATGAGATGGATCTAAAAGGGAGGGACCTCTTCAGCTATACTGATGAGATAGATCTAAAAGGGAGGGACCTCTGTTGCTGAAGTGATGAGATGGATCTAAAAGGGCGAGACCTCTTCAGCTGTACTGATGAGATGGATCTAAAATGGAGGGACCTCTTCAACTGTACTGATGAGATGGATCTAAAAGGGAGGGAGCTCTTTAGCTGTACTGATGAGATGGATCTAAAAGGGAGGGAGCTCAGCTGTACTGATGAGCTGGATCTAAAAGGGAGGAAGCTCTTCAGCTGTACCGATGAGATAGATCTAAAATGGAGGGACCTCTTCAGCTGTACTGATGAGATGGATCTAAAATGGAGGGAGCTCTTCAGCTGTACTGATGAGCTGGATCTAAAAGGGAGGAAGCTCTTCAGCTGTACTGATGAGATGGATATAAAATGGAGGGACCTCTTCAGCTGTACTGATGAAATGGATCTAAAAGGGAGGGACCTCTTCAGCTGTACTGATGATATGAATCTAAAAGGGAGGGAGCTCTTCAGCTGTACTGATGAGATGGATCTAGAAGGGAGGGACCTCTTCAGCTGTACTGATGAGATGGCTCTAAAAGGGTGGGACCTCTTCAGCTGTACTGATGAGATGGATCTAAAAGGGAGGAACCTCTTCAGCTGTACTGATGAGATGGATCTAAAAGGGAGGGAGCTCCTCAGCTGTACTGATGAGATGGATCTAAAAGGG
Organism: Protopterus annectens; assembly: GCF_019279795.1. Lineage (NCBI taxonomy): Eukaryota > Metazoa > Chordata > Ceratodontiformes > Protopteridae > Protopterus > Protopterus annectens. The sequence goes on from NC_056748.1 coordinate 702,793,595, forward strand.
AGGGAGCTCGTCAGCTGTATTGATGAGATGGATCTAAAAGGGAGTGAGCTCTTCAGCTGTACTGATGAGATGGATCTAAAAGGGAGGGACCTCTTCAGGTGTACTGATGAGATGGATCTAAAAGGGAGGCAGCTCTTCAGCTGTACTGATGAGATGGATCTAAAAGGGAGGGAACTCTTCAGCTGTACTGATGAGATGGATCTAAAAGTGAGGGACCTCTTCAGCTGTACTGATGAGATGGATCTAAATGGGAGGGACCTCTTCAGCTATACTGATGAGATGGATCTAAAAGGGAGGGACCTCTTCAGGTGTACTGATGAGATGGATCTAAAAGGGAGGGACCTCTTCAGCTGAACTGATGAGATGGATCTAAAAGTGCGGGACCTCTTCAGCTGTACTGATGAGATGGATCTAAAAGGGAGGGACCTCTTCAACTGTACTGATGAGATGGATCTAAAAGGGAGGGAGCTCTTCAGCTGTACTGATGAGATGGATCTAAAAGGGAGCGAGCTCTTCAGCTGTACTGATGAGATGGATCTAAAATGGAGGCCGCTCTTCAGCTGTACTGATGAGATGGATCTAAAAGGGAGGCAGCTCTTCAGCTGTACTGATGAGATGGATCTAAAAGGGAGGGAGCTCGTCAGCTGTACTGATGAGATGGATCTAAAAGGGAGGGAGCTCTTCAGCTGTACTGATGAGATGGATCTAAAAGGGAGGGACCTCTTCATGTGTACTGATGAGATGCATCTAAAAGGGAGGGACCACTTCAGCTGTACTGATGAGATGGATCTAAAAGGGGGGAGCTCTTCAGCTGTATTGATGAGATGGATCTATAAGGGAGGGACCTCTTCAGGTGTACTGATGAGATAGATCTAAAAGGGAGGGACCTCTTCAGCTGAACTGATGAGATGGATCTAAAAGGGCGGGACCTCTTCAGCTGTACTGATGAGATGGATCTAAAAGGGAGGGTGCTCTTCAGCTGTACTGATGAGATGGATCTAAAAGGGAGGGAGCTCTTCAGCTGTACTGATGAGATGGCTCTAAAACATTGGTAAAGAGGGATAGGAGTACTATCCAGCATACTACTGCTGGCCTGCACATGGTTGTAATTATGTGTGTTTAGGGGGTCTATGTATATTACATTTTATACTGCATACTGTATGTATCTCTTCTCTAACAGTGTCACTATACAACAGCTGATTTCTGCTTCATGGACCTCAGAAAGTCCAGATAGTGACGCCATCATTCCACAGTTATACACTTTTGTCCCCGTGTTCAGTACAGTGAGCCAACATAACAAGTCTGCAAAAAATCTAGCCAAAAACTTCAGCTTAACTTACACAAAACAAAGTATTATAAGGCATTACTAACAAGCAGAACATAGTCAACAAAATAATTAGAGATGCTTCTCCTTAGAGTTGAACTGAGCTTGACATATTGTTTTAAAAGATGGAGGATTTGTGCATCTATAAGAAGCGTTACTTTTTGCTTTGACATTTTGTTGCTTACTGTAAATTTTGCTAATGTTTATAAATTGGGAATGAATGTTCATTACTCTACTTAAACCAGAATTTTACACCTTTGTTGTATCTATCAATGTCAAAGTTATAAAATTGTATCTGTGCTTTCTATCCACTCTACAATGATTTAGTGCACTTGGTGTACATGGTTCAATAACAGAAATAAATATGTTTTTTATTGTGCTATACTGATGTTATATGGTTAAAGGAGAACATTTTACACTGTTACAGTGAGCTTACCAACATAACCATCATCATCAACCCTCATTCTCTCATTGTTTGAGATGGAGTCAGGGTGTCATGCCCACTGTCACCACCTCTCGCATTTCAGTACCATGCTCCTACCTTTTCCTCCCATCATGCATTGTTGTCACAGGTCTTCTCTCATTCATTTAATCCATCCATCGGCTGGACATCTTTATTTCTTCTTGCCTTCTTCACTAAATTGTCTTTTGCTTTCCTGTATTTTTAGTCAAACCACCATAATTGGTTCTCTTTGACCTTCTGTGCAACTGAAACTATTTTGGTTTGTGCCTGATTTCTTCATCTGTACCTCCTACCACCTTTCTTAGGCACTTCATCACCATCATCACAAGCTTCCTCAACTGCTTTGCCTTCACTTTTCTTGCTTCTGTGCCATACAGAAATACTGGTTGCACTGATCTTTTGTACACCTTACTTTTAAGCTTTTTTGGCATTCTTACGTCATGCACTTGGGCCATATAACTGCAGCTTTTCTGATTCTAGCTTTGACCTCCTCATTCAGAATGTTTCTTCTTAGTCATCTCTTCATCCACCTCTCCTTAATATTTTAACTTGTTAACCTGTTCTACGATTCCCCTTCTTTCTCAGTTTTCAGCTTCTTCTGATTTCCCCATCTGCTGCAATGACAGCTGACGTGTCTATACATATCACATGTGCCTTTAGTTTTGCATTCCATTCCCCTACCATTCACTGACATTCCTGTTCAGAATTTGATTGCAGTGCAAAACCATCTGCATACAGCAGCTTTGTTGTTCAGTCCCCTCCAACCTGTTTTCTAATGCAACCCATTACCATTATGAACAACAGTAGGCTCAGAGCTAAACCCTAATACATACTCATGCCCACTAGGAACCTCTCTGTGAGTCTAAACACTGTTTGTATTGTGCCTTTGGACCATCATACATAGTCTACACTAATTGTACCAATGCTACCGGGACTTCAAACCATTGCAGGACTGCTACAGTGAACTCACCATTCTGAGCAAACTTATACTGTATCATTTTACTGACTGCATAGATTATGATCAAGAGTTAGAATTGGGATAACTGCTTGCCATTTCAATAAACACAACTTAAAGCAGCTGCAAGCACAAAGTATGTGCTTTTATTTGTTTTTGTGTGGGAGTATTTATCTATCCAATCCCCCTTACTCCTCTGGAATATAATCCCTTCTAATGTGTTGCTGTTTGAAGAATTTGATGAGAAGTATTTTTCACTGAGTCAGGTCTAATGAACTAAGCTTTGTCTCCCTCAGTCTAAAAAAATAAGTGTCATAGATGGTTTAGCAACTTTAATAATATTGATAAGACTTCACTTTCCACTGCACCACCCTACCAATGTATATTAACCCCAACTCTAACCCTTGCTCTGCCCCCAACCTTACACCATATCCTAAAAATTGGTACCTCTAGACAAGACACGTGGACACATATGCTCACCAACATACATTCAGCACACTAGATATATCCTGTTACTTGGCCCTTGCTCTAGCTGTAACCTGCATACCCTCACACAAACACTGCCTATGTTTTAGCATTAGTATCCCAAACCCACACACTTAATTTATCCGCTTGCATTCAGACTTCCTTTTTCCCCTGATATCCTCAGCATTTGATGAACAGAACAGAATACTTGGCTACATTACAGAGTCAAACACTCTGTTTATGAGCTGGATGTTAGGTGTCTAAGTGTGTGTGTGTGTGTGTGTGTGTGTGTGTGTGTGTGTGTGTGTGTGTGTGTGTGTGTGTGTGTGTGTGTGAATCAATCAAATATACTTTGTGTTGGGTATGCACGGTTGTTTGCGATAGGGTGTGCATGCAATTACTTTGTCTCTCAGTGTGGTGAGTTTTGATGTATGTGTCTTTAGATTAATCAGCATTAATCTCTCATTAATTGTTTAGTTCGGATGGCTTTGTAGCTGCACTTCTTTGGGGAGGGGGCTGGCGCAGCATTTGTGTAGTACTTTGAGATGTGAGCACTTATCTTGATCAATCATGCTTTTAAATGAGTGTATGGACCTGATTAATAAATGACTTTTTCCTGGAAGTCAGTCATGCTTAGATTCTTTTGTATTTTCAAAAAAGAATGTAAGTATCATGTGATATTAAGTATTTGTCATTAACACACTTAGCTTCTCAGGTAGAACACATTTGAATTAAATTTCTTTTTTTTTTATGTTTTGATTGACTCTCCAGTTGGTAAGGTTAATGGGTAGACCTAGCTAATTCTTGTAGGAAGACGGACATACAATTATCAACTGCGATTTGATTGGAAAATGGGGTTTTAAAATGTGTGCATTAGAAATGTGTATGGTTGATTGTCATATAGTAATGGTTTATGTGTTCATTCTGAATGGTGTGATTCTGAGGTCAAGAAATAAATAAAGAGGAAGATATATCTGTCAATTAGATTTGCATTCTGCAAACCAAGACTGTAATTGCTTCCACAGTAACCCACTTTCTATTATTAAAATTACCTCGGCAATACATCCTTCCAAAATATATACATTTGTGTCTTAAAGGCTTCATGCTTGACAGCACAGATTGTAGAACTGAGTGGACAGCAACATTTGTTAGACAAGTATAATGTGACAAGATGACAACAGGCTGGCGATAGATTATACCCAGATAGTAGGGATTTCCTTGATGGGAGAAACTAGTGAAGCTAATATGTAGAATCTCAAGAAGCAGTTGTTACAAGACAACAAAACAAGCACCGGATTACTGGTAACCTGGTAAAGGATATTTCAGAATGTTTGAAGGAGGCAGCATACATAGATTTTGAGATGTAAAGAGCATGTTTCTGTTGTTGTTGTTATTATTATTATTATACATTGACATTATTCTCCATGTTTTTCATTCTGTTATACGGTAACTGGACTTGTTTGCATTCAGTAAAGAAATGTTTTTCAAGAATATATCTTTTTTTCAATTAAAATATGTTAATTCTCAGTTAAGTTGGCTGCTCTAGTAGAGCTTATGGGAGGCTAAATTATCTATCTACTTGAACCACTCCAAAAGCAGTGCCAACACTTCAAACAATGAAAATGGTCTGAGTGAATATATTGAAAAATGTTTTATTAAAAAGACAAAGTGATAAAAATCTGTAGCATCATGGCTATACGAGCCTTTACAGAGGATGCCACCTTCCCTTCCCCATACACATTATATACATCACAATTTATTTCAATTAACCAATAAAACAATATTTCAATTAACATTAAAACCCCCATCTTCTTACAATAAACATTTCCAATTACATTCTTTATTCAAGCCTCTTGGAAAGAGCGTATCAAACTTTAAAATAAAAATTGATTCCTTTCTTCTTAATTTGTTCTTAATATCTTGTGATGTTGCATAGTTATAATGTACCTGTTTTAACACAGTTGCTTGCAATCCTACCCCCCCCCCCCGGAATTCATAAAAATGTGTTGCCACTGGGCTTGTTTGTGTATTCTTTTTTTATGACCCAAATATGTTCTTTGGCATACTCTATAAAGGCTTGCATAGCCAAGGCGCCAAAGATTTTTTTTTAATAAAACATTTTTCAATATATTCACTTGGCCCATTTTCATTCTTTGAAGTGTGAATTATCAGTCTATATTATATGTATATTTAGTTGCGTAAGGTATTTAACTAAGTATGGACAAGATGGTAGTTTATAGCTATCTGAAAGGAAAATGGGATGGAAACTTGTATTAGTATGATAACATTTGCAGGTCTATATTATATAGTCGAAGTTTCAAAGCTTCGAACCTCCACATGAGCGAACTCATATGAGCGAAGTTCGAAACATCGACTATATAATAAAATAAAAAATAAAAAAACTTACCGTACCACTCTGAGCAGCCCCCCTGCACCCACACACCCCTCTACTTAAATATACCAACTCTGAGAATGCACTTCAGTGCAGAAAGGGAAAATTTCCCATTCTGCACGTGAAAAGCTGTTAACTTTCACCTTCGAACTTTCTGACGTTCGATCATATGTCGACCATCTATGATTCGAACATCGGAACAGTCGCTCATCTAATATAGACCTAACATTTGCAAGGTCATGTTTTTTGGTGGATATGAACTACACCATAATTAGTGCTTTTATGTACTTTTTAAACAATAGTTCAAACAACTTTGCTTGGCTTCTGTGGACAGGTATAAGTTTCACTACTTTAATTACTCAATTATATATGTTATCAATCATTAAGATGAACAACCTTAAATTGGAGAAAAATATTGAAAGGCCTGTGATATAAAAATAGAGGCAACTATAATTATTAGCACTCTGCAAGCAGATCTGGAATATCTGTAAGACCATGCTTCAGGACTGATTTTCATGAAGAATATATCATGTTCACTTTTATTTCTTTAGATTCAAATGTATCAGAGATATCTGTAAGGATTCAAGCTGTATTACATTATTTGGGGCTATATGTTTTGACTGACAGTTAAATAAAGCTAATTAAAAAATAAATCCATGAACTCTTAAAACATCAACGTAAATAGGCCTTTTCCTTTCCATCTGTGCTCTCTCTGTTACTACTGTCCTGTTTAGATTTTTTTTCCTACCTATACTTTGCAGTCCCCTTTTGAAGTTCTTTACTGGCCCATGCCCTCCCCCATTTCCTGGCTCATAATGTGGCACTCATATGGCACCTTTTTTGGTAAAAATCTTCACCTTGTCTCCTTTGCATCTTCCATTGTGAGCTATCCCATTTCTGTAAACATTCTTAGTAGAAGACCTCCTTTTCCAGTTCTGATGGTTCCTTTCATATATTAAAAAGTCTTATCCATGTCTCCTGTCAAAGGACTGGGCACCCAATGTGTATAGTCTGATTTCCAGCACTCTAAAGGTTCATGCTTTCATAGGTGTATACTAGGCTAACAACCACTAGAGCCTTTAAAAGTCTGGCCTAGCCATGTAAACCAAATGTGACCCACAGATTTGACTTATAATTAATTTATAGGGAGTTATTTACTGACTGCCTCTGTCCATCAGAGACCTAGTTACTGACTGCCTCTGTCCATCAAAGACATAGGAGCCAGACCAGGGGTGAATTTCCAGTTACCTATCCATAGGTCCAAATTGTGCTTAAATAGGGATAGGGAATAACTTTGCTTTAAGTGGATGGGGAGCCTGTTTGTTTAGAAGGTTTGTAAAGGATTCACCAATCCTTTTCCAGGGTTTCCTTGTATGCCAGGCAAAGATCACCTTTCAGAATTCTGTATGATACCACATAAAGAGACAGGGCTTTGAGGCAGTCAGCATATGACATTGTGTTTACTCGCTGTACTCCTTTTGTAAGAAACTTTTGTTGACATTCCTGTTGCTGCATGTGACTGGTCAGGTACATACCTAAGGGGACATTATACTCTGTGATGGGCCTGATGACCTCTCTGGATCTAGATGCCATGTTCTTGCTTATATCCTCGACTCTTGTAAGAACTTAACATTCTTTTTGAGGCGCACTATCAAGAACATTGAGTAGAAGTATGTGTGTTTGTGTCTGTCTGCCTGTCTGTGCGCTTGTGTGTGTGTGTGTGTGTGTGTGTGTGTGTGTGTGTGTGTGTGTGTGTGTGTGTGTGTGTGTGTGTGTGTGTGTGTGTGTGTGTGTGTGTGTGTGTGTGTGTTTGTGGGCATGTGCACATGCATTCATTTGTGTTTCTAGGTGCATAAGCTTGTATGTGTGTGTGTTTGTGTGTGTGTGTGTGTGTGTGTGTGTGTGTGTGTGTGTGTGTGTGTGTGTGTGTGTGTGTGTGTGTGTGTGTGTGCGTGCATGAGTGTGCATGCATGCATGCTTGTTTGTGTGTTTGTGTGTGTGTCTGTGTGTGTGCACATGTGTGTGCACGCATGCATGTTTATGTTGATTAATACAGTTACCAAGACATGACGGATAAATCTATCACTACCTCTGGAGGTCCCAGTGGTGATTAATGCGATTCAGTTTCTTGAGTGGAAACATTCCTTTACAAGGGTCCCATACTGTTATATAATTAAGTTCCTGATTTTTCTCCACTTGCTTTTGTCTTATAGTGCACGTAGAATTTCCTCTGAAAAGCCTCTTATAATCTCACCATCTCTGTGAACTTGTTTATTTTTGCTGTTTTGTTTTTCCAGCCAGATTGCAAGTATTAACATCCACCACAACACGATATTGCCACTTTCCTTGTACATGCAGGATGATGTTTCCCCTGCCTTGTCTTATCCCAGTCAAGCTATATATTCAAGCAAGCTTCAGCTATGTTTTTCAGACTGAAGGAAAACCTTATAATTTTTGTTCAGTACAAGGCTCAAATACACCATTGGCTTATTGTGCTGATAGAGATGGTCAGAATGGAAGGAGTCTCTTCTTTTTTAATGATTGTGATATTTTCTTGAATATGTCACATTTTATGGCTTTGCAGCATTAGGAATTCAGAGATAAACAAAATAGTTTTCTTTCTGAAACTGCGTTCTGAAAATGTGTACCCTATTTCCCAAGAATTACTATAGCTGTGAGAAACAGTTACTTCCCTTCTTCCTCCCTTAAAAAGGTATTTATCCTATGAGGTGTGAGGACATTTCTGCCTGTGTCCCTATTGTGAGCCATCATCGTTTTGGAGCCTGGACTGTCAGAATTTCAAAAATGAGTCCCATCAACATGTCATTAGATCTGCCCTCTATCTGCTATGCTGATAGACTGGCAGTCTTTCCAGGATTGATTTGTATGCCATTTACCCACTGAATTCTGAAATAGGCTCCAGCTGTTTCACAACCCTGAGCTTAATAAAGCAGGTATGAAAACATAAATGAATGAATTAATTAAATAATCAATGAATTAATAGATGTAGCATATGAATGCTTGACAGTAGAAAAGGGCTAACTTTGCACCCCATTCCACTTTGATTTTTTTTTTTATCATTATGAATGCAAGTTATGCCATGATACAGATGTCTGATTAGTTTTGTTTAGTTAACAAAGAAGGGCCTTTGTTCGGCAGACAAATGTTTGTCTTTTCGGCTTTTCCCAGTTATGGTTCACTACAGTGGAACTCCAGTCCACTAATGACTGGCAGTAGATTTTTATGTTGCCAGCCCAGCGCCCAACCTTCAGCAAAGGCATGCCCATTCGCACATGTCTTTCAGAGGCCACTCAACCACGGGGAAGACATGCAGACTCCACAGAGAAGGTACTCCAGCTGAGAATCGAACAGGAGAACCTCTTGCTGTGAGGCAACAACACTACCGCTGTACCACCGCGGCTACTTGTTTGGCAGACAGATAAGTTGCTGGAATAATGATTTAAATATTTCAAATTTAACCAAGAATCTAGAATCCTGCAGTCACTCCTTTTCTCCATGTCTTTTGATGCCTGAGCAGTGCTGGCACAGGGGACCTTTCATCTCTACTTAAACTGTTACTCTAGGGGTTAGGTGGAAGAGAAAGCATGCAAAAAGGACCACATAGTCATCATCTACAGCTTACTTGCTAGTTTATCTGAACTTTATGACATTTTCCTTTTATGAAATGTCTTAAAATAAAATTCAAGTCCCTGTTATAAGAGCAAAATAATATTACTGAAAAGAAAGACAACACAGCAGCAAACATACATAGTTTATTTGAATTGATTTCCAAGGGCACACTAGAAGGAAAATCCATATGAAAATGTCTTTTGCTGCCAAATTGAAAAGAAGACAGCTGGATAACTTGGGCTTTAGGTTCCAACACTGCCTTTGAAGGACCTTCCGCAAGGTTAAACAACAGAATTGTTCAAATGCACTGTCAAACAACACTGACAGTTGGAATGGGAAAGTGCCGGTGGGACAGGAGTCACTCAATAACTGCAGGGATTGACTGCCCTTGTGTTTAGTATTTTTTAGTAGTTTTTCTTCCTTTTAACCCTTTTTGTTTCTCTATCCTACTACATCGGGGACTGCTACAATTGTTTTTTTTTTTCTACAGAAAGAAGGGTGGAAGGAGTGTTGGTTGCTCTGAAGACCATTAGTTATCTATTAATGGATGCACAGATCCTGTGTGCCTTAGTTGTTTTTTCTTTTTTTTTTCTTTATTAATAAATAAATAACCATGTCTCTCTGGTTAGAGAGTTAATACATTTAATGCAGCAGTATAATAGAGCTGAGAAAAATGTTTCTATGTACATTTTCTCTGCTGCAAGCGATTTAGAATATTCTTATGTTTTTGTTTTAAGACAAATATTCTAGTTTCATCATGACTTAATTATATTTATATCATATGCCTTTAGAAAGTGCATTTGTAGGGAAATCAGGTTATTATGTTTGTGAATAAGTGCAACTATTTTTTTATTGTTCCCTTGACCATCCCTGGTATCAAACCCTACCTTCGCCAAGTTGGCCCATTCTTTCTACTGAGAGAATAGGGCTGGGTCTCTGGAAGTGAAGTAGCCAAGCCCCTTCTGTCCTAACTCACATTATGGACCTGGCTAAGTAAAGGTCCTGGGACCTATTTCTTCCCTGCTGTTGAACTCTCTAGCATTCCTATTGAAGGTGAAAGTTGAGATATCTCCTCCATGTGACAGAAGCCATACAACTCATCCATTCCTCAAGTTGATCTCACCACCCCACCCCTTTCTGAGAGAGGTAAGTGTTGGTAGGTGGGAGTGGGTCAGTCAGTAGATCAGCCAGACAGATCCCTTCTGTGATGCTCCTAATCCCTTAAACAACTCCCTTGAGCTATGCTATAGGTGCTTGACCATGAGGAAGCATGTGTACCGTTACACACTTACTGTTCCATGGCTTGTTAAGTGAATATCCCCACTGGGCAACATGCGTTCAGCATGCTCATGCTCCATGGGTGTAATATCTAGTGCTGACCACCAGCTGTCAGCCAAGCAGTGAGCTAGAGCTGCTCCCACTGCAGATGGGTGAACTTACAACATCTGCTTACTTCTATCCTACACAGCCTGTGCCAATAATCGAATGATCGCCATCTGGGTCCCAGTCGGGGCTTCATCCTTTTGCACAATATAACTAGTTCTGAAATATATTTTTCATGAACTGTCTGTATATAGGTAAGACTGACAAGATATCCCCTGATGAAATAACACAAATACCGTGTATATGTAGTATTTAATGTAATCCATAATAAGCAGGAAGCCCTGCACTTCTGTTCATCTTGAAGTATTATCATGCAGTTGTGAAGTGGGACTGAGTAAAGTAAAACATGTTCCTTTCCATTTCATTTTATAATATCTAACCTGCTTGTACTGTGTGTTACCTGGAGGAACTAGTCACAGGCAAAAGACATTCATTTATGAAACAGAATATGGAATTTTGTGTATCCTTTCACATTGCCGCCTCACAACAACAGGTTCCCCATTTTGATTCTTGGCTGAGGTACCTTATGTGCGGAGTCGACATATCCTCCTTGTGTTTGAATTGGTTTTCTCCAGGTATTCTGGTTTCCATCTTTATCCCAAAGACCTGCAGTAGGTGGCCTGGTGATTCTAAATTGTCTGTAGGTGTGTGTGTGTGTGTGTGTGTGTGTGTGTGTGTGTGTGTGTGTGTGTGTGTGTGTGTGTGTGTGTGTGTGTGTGTGTGTGTACATGTGTATGTGTGTGTGTGTGTGTGTGTGTGTGTCTGCACACGTGTGCATGTATGTGTTTGTGTGTGTGTGTGTGTGTGTGTGTGTGTGTGTGTGTGTGTGTGTGTGTGTGTGTGTGTGTGTGTGTGTGTGTGTGTGAGAGATACACAGAGAGAGAGAGAGAATGAAGAAAGGCCTAGCAATCTGCTTCCACTCGCTGCATGCCTAATAAACTCTATGGTTGGTATCAGCTGCTCATGGGGTCACCATGGAGTCAGATGTGGATCAAATGAACTGATGTCCTATCTATGTCATCATACAATAAATGGCTACACTGACTAATCCTCCAAGTTGGAGGTGCCAAAGTCTGTGACAAATGGACAAAGGTAATCTGTCTTCCAAGAAAGTAGCAACAGTGTTTATCGGTACTTAGTACTCTTGGCTGCTCCTTCTTGTAGATTGTGGGTGCTAAATTTATAACCTATTTTTAAAAGACAGAGAATGAATGAGAAAGACAGGTATGTAGTTTGTTAACATTTATGAAGTCTGACCAGTGCACCCCTCCTAAGCAACTTATTGTTTGTGTCATGTTACTGAATGCTGCAAGAGAAGGGGCAGATCGGAGTTTTGATGTAGATTGTTGTAGTCTTCTTCCATAAATAATGCCTGTTTAATGGCTATTCAGCAGGATGAGTTAGACAGTGTTAATGCAAAATTTGTGCACAAACAAATAGAAGCTTCTTCTGTTGCTGTCAACACCTCCAGTCATAAAAACATCAGATTTACTAGGTAAAAAAATGTTCCAAAAGGCTGCCAAAATGTCTTCTAAAAGCATCTCTGTCAAAGCTGTCTAGTTTCTGAGCTTTCTGCTCCCCCCTGCATTGTTACTTTTGTTATTACTCTTTAAAGCTGCGTAGTACCTGCTTCCAAATGTATCCTAATACATAACATAAGTATGTGGATGATTCTGTCAAGGTCACGCCATGCAGAGGCAGTAGTACTGAAACAGACACAGAATCTCCTGCTTTATGGCTCAGCACCTTTAATTTGTATTCTGTTCAGATGTTCTTCGTCTCCCATTGCTGCAGTCCTTACATATGGGTATTCCGCTGTCCCCAATCAGCCCGAATACCAAAGGGCTAGAACCGGCGTCGGTCATCGGCGCATCGAGACTGACGTCAGTACGTGCCAGTACAAATGCGCATGACCGACGCCATAACCTCAGTCTTTCTTGCCGCGTGGTCCCAAGCAGAAGCAGCTTTTGCAAGTGCCGTTCGGCGTTCTGGAATTGTTTCAGACCGGAGACCAAGTTGGGCTAAGTACCCCGTTGGGGACACTTTTGTCTTTTTCTTGCCTCAGTATTGACGGATGTCAGAAAAAGTTAATAACTGTATTTCTTGTGGGAAACAGATTCCTCATAGGGATTACCATTCTCTCTGCATTCCTTGTTTAGGGCCTGAGCACGTGGTTGGGTGTCGCTTGTGCTACTTTTAACAAGCGTGCTATTAAACGCCGGTTGGACTGTGCTAAGCTTGTGTTTGGTAACGCGTTGTAATTACAACATGCCGCCGGATTCTCCGACGCCTGGTTCTTCTAAGAAACGCAAAGAGAAGGCTTTTGCGGTCCAAACAGGATGAGTCGTCCACTCCGACGCGGTTCTGTAGAACCACTGAATACTTCAGCGGCTCCTTCTGAAAGTTTACCTGAGTCTCAAGGGGAGCCTTTGTTACTACAGGAAGTGGCTTCTCCTGTGTTAGGCCAGGCTGAGGGTGCTTCTCAGATGTCAGTGGTTCCCTCCCCTCATAGGGTAGTTAGGCCTCCTCCTTCTCAAAGCAAAAGCCATTCTAAGTCTAAGTCTGCCCCTGCTGGTGCTAGTCCCCAGGGTCCAGCTCCTAGGAAGCACATGTTAAAGATGGCTGAAGATTTGATAACTTTAATTAGGGGTTCTATGCCCCCCCCTGAGAAGAGGCCTAGGGTACAGACAGAGTTGGAGGATTTGGTTCAGTCTTCCAATGAGTCAGATTCTTCTGTGGAAGAACTTCAGGATTTCCCTCCCTATTCTGATTCGAAGGCTGAGGACACTACTCCCTCTGCGTCCCCTCCAGAAGATTTTTCTTTCTCTGAGACTTTGCATTCCATGAGGGAACATTTCAAATGGGAAGGCCAGGATTATTCTGATTCTCGTAAAAGGCTAAGAGAATTCTTGTTTTTGCCTTAGCATAGGCCCTTGGCTATTCCTCCTGTACTGGATGTTGTTCAGGATGTATTTTCTGAGGCTGCCCTTAACCCAGATTCTCTGCCTCCTGCCCTGGTTAAACCAGATAGATACTACAGGGTTCCGGAAGCTCACAAGTACTTATATAAGAGTCCTAGGGCTGATCCAGAAACTATTAGTCAAGGCCCCAAAGGTGTTAGGGCTTCTGTGGTTAAGAATCCAGTTCCTCTGGACAAGGATGCTAGGGCCCTGGATAGGTGGGGTAAAAAACTGTATACCTCTTCTACTTTGGCTATGAGAGCTTTAAATTGTCAGTTTCATATGCTCAGGTATCAAAATTATTTGCTGGGCCAATTGAAATGTAAAGTAGATGCTTTAGCTGAAGGTATTGAATGTAAGGAGCTTCAGGATTTAGTGCATGCTTCAGACCAAGTTGGTAAGCATTCTTTGCAGTGTGGTTTTGATGCTTTACAGGCTTCTTCCAGGGTGGCTGCTACTAGTTCAGTTGTTCGCAGGCATGCCTGGCTTAAAGATCAGACCTTGTCAGAGCATGTTAAGGCTCGAATTATGGATGCTCCTCTGCAATCTGATGTTCTTTTGGCCCTCCAGTAGAGTCAGTTTTGAAAAATGGAGGAAAAAGCTAAGTCTATGCAGACGGTTAAGGACTTTTTACAGGTTCAGCCCCCTAAGTTCAGTAGACATTGGCCTGCTAAGAGATGGTCTTTCCCCTCTTCGGATTATCAATCTAGGGGCAGGTCGAGGCGAGGTAGAGGTAGGGCTTCCTCTCAGGGCCCTGTTACTTCTAGGACTTTGAGTTCTTCTACCCTTTCTGCTGGGGACGGCAGGGGTCAGTCCTTTCGGAAACAGACCCAATGACCTGTGTCTTCAGCTGCCGGACTCTGCCTTGCTGGCAGCTCCTCTAGGAGGAAAACTGGGACTTTTCAAAGGGAATTGGCATTTGGTTACCCAAGACAAATGGGTATTGGACATAATAAATCGAGGCTACAAATTTTATTTTCACACATTCCCTCCTTTCAAAGTCATGCCGGATGTGCCTCATCAGCAAAGACTGGAAGCACAGGCACAAATTTCTTCTCTGCTTCAGTTGGGAGCAATACAGGAAGTACCTTCTGCAGAAAGGGGCACAGGGTTTTATTCACGTCTTTTCTTAGTGCCAAAGAAAGGAAATACTTGGAGACCAATTCTGGATTTGTCCATTCTAAACACCTTTCTGGAAATTCCAAAATTCAAGATGTTAACACTGCAACAGCTGTTACCTATGTTGGGCAAAGATCACTGGATGGTGACTCTGGATCTCAAAGAAGCCTATCTTCACATTCCTATCAGGCCCAGTTGCAGGAAATTCCTGAGATTTTGGAATTTGCATTATCAGTTCTCTGCATTGCCCTTTGGCTTGTCTACTGCGCCCAGGGTATTCACAAAAGTCCTGGCTCCAGTAATAGCTTTTCTCAGACTAAAAGGAATTCAAATTTATCCTTATCTGGACGACTGTTTGATTCTGGCTCAAGGCAAGCACGAACTTCTTCAACATCTGCAGTATGTAATGACAGTTTTAAGATGCCTAGGGTATTCTGTGAACGAAATAAAGTCCAGTCTAGTACCCTCACAAGAGATGTGTTTTCTGCGTATAAGACTGAACACAGCTGCTCAGATGGCATTTCTTACCCCGGACAAACAAAGAAATCTTCACCTATACTTCCAACAGTTATCAGTAATGTCCAGGCTGACTGCAAGGACAGTCCTTCAAGCCTTGCGGTTCATGGCATCTTGCATTCTAGTACTTCCCAATGCCAAACTGCATATGAGGAAGCTGCAATGGTATCTCAAAAGCGTTTGGACTCAACACAGCCACGATTTGGACACTGTCATTCGGATTCTGCCTTGCATTCAGAAAGAATTTGTGTGGTGGGCTCAGGAATGTCACCTAAACAAGGGACTCTCTGTGACCCAACCAGAGGCAAGTCAGATATTAATGACAGACGCCTGAGTCAGCCTGGGGAGCTCATTTCACAGGAAAATGGTTTCAAGACCTTTGGCCCACAGAGCTACTTCACTTGCATATCAACATGAAAGAGATGCTGGCAGTTCAATTTGCTTTGGAAGCATTCAAGGGCCTACTTCAACCAGGACTGGTGTTGATTCGAACAGACAACACAACTGTCATGTGGTACATCAACAAGCAGGGGAACTCATTCTTACCCTCTTTGCAGACAAGCAATGCTGTTATGGGAAACTGCTTTAAATCTGCACATCACTCTTCGAGCACAGTTTCTGCCAGGAGCACAAAATTCTTTAGCAGATGTTCTGAGCAGACAGATTGTGGATCCTCACGAATGGAAGTTGGACCCTCAGGTATTTCTTCAGTTGACCATGGCTTGGGAACTCCAGACATAGATCTGTTCGCTTCTCCTCTGAATTTCCAACTGCCACTGTTTTGCACAAGGCTGTTTCATCCAACAGCCTGGAAAATAGATGCACTATCCTTCAGTTGGAGCAACCTTCACGTGTATGTTTTCTCTTCCCTGCCTCTTCTTCCAAAGGTACTGTTGAAAGTCAGGAGGGACAAACCTTGCATGATCCTTATAGCACCGGATTGGCCTCGTCAGCATTGGTACCCTCTGTTGAGGAGCTTAATTCATGGGACACCTTGGCCATTACCACAGATTCCTCACTTATTGTCTCGGGAAAACAATCATTTTCTCAATGTCAGGGTGCAATCCCTACACCTGACAGCCTGGCACATTCTGTTTTAAAGAAGGAGGGCCTTCAGCTCCCTCAACAAGTTTTGGATGTTATTTTGGAAGCCAGGCGACCTAGTACTCGAAAGGTTTATGCTGATAAATGGAAGAGATCTTTGGAGTTCAGCTAAAGGCTTTGATGTCAAATTGCCTAATTTGAGTTGTACATTGCAATATTTGACTGTATTATTGGACAAGGGTTTGTCCTTCTCTTCTGTAAAAGTGCATGCTGCAGCTATTTCTGCTCACTATGATTGTGACCCTCCTTTGTTTTCACATCCATTGGTTAAACAGTTTCTTAGAGGGGCAAAGAATATAAGACCCCCACGAAGAGCTCCTACTCCTGCCTGGGATCTTAATTTTGTTTTGGAAAAGCTGACTCTGCCTCCTTTTGAACCTGCAGCTACAGTTGAATTGAAGTTGTTGTCTTGGAAGACTGCTTTTTTGTTGGCTGTTACTTCTGCTAGAAGGGTATCTGAATTACAGGCCCTCATGGCAGTGGAACCTTTTCTGATTTTTCACAATGACAGAGTTTCCTTACGTACTAATCCTACTTTTATGCCTAAAGTGATTTCTAATGTGGCATTGAACCAATCTATACATTTGCCTACTTTTTATGCTAACCCCAAAATAAAGGGGAAAAAGTTTTGCATTCTTTGGATGTACATAGGCAGTTAAGGTATTATTTGAGCAGAACCAAAGAGTTCAGAAGATCTCAACAATTATTTGTTTCTTTTGCTTTGACTTCACAAGGAAAGCTGTCTCGAAACAAACTATTTCCAAGTGGATTGGCCATTGTATTGCTTTTTGTTACTCTCATCATGGAAAGGATGTTCCAGTTGGGATCAGGCCTCATTCTACTAGGGCTACGGCCACCTCTACTGCTTTTTTGAGAGGAGTAGCTACTAAAGACATTCTAGAGGCAGCTACTTGGAGTTCTGTACATACCTTTACAAAGCATTATCATTTACCTCTTTATTCTAGGTCTAGGGCTGGGTTTGCCACTGCAATCTTACAGGGCATGTTAGCGGCTCCTAATGCTATTTAGTTGGCAAGCCTCCCTTTTTTCCGTTGCTCTGGGATTCTACCCATATGTAAGGACTGCAGCAATGGGAGATTTAAGAACATAGTACAGTTTTGTACCTACCATAAATGTAGATGTTCGAGGATCTCCATTGCTGCAGTCCAATTTTCCCTCCCTCCTTCCCCCTTTTTAGGTTGGGTTTTGGGTGGTGTTTTTTGCATTCTGGCGTCTGAGGCAAGAAAGACTGAGTATATGGCGTTGGTCATGCGCATTTGTACTGGCACGTACTGACGTCAGTCTCGGGCGCCGATGACCGACGCCGGTTCTAGCCCTTTGGTATTCGGGCCGATTGTGGACAGCGGAATACCCATATGTAAGGACTGCAGCAATGGAGATCCTCTAACATCTACATTTATGGTAGGTACAAAACTGTACTTTACTTTGCATTTTATATTTGTTATATCCAGTTCACTATGCACATACACAGACAAAGTCAAATTACATTCTGCAAAATAACTGTCAGTTTGTTCTTAGAATCTGTTGATCTATAGGTGATTTTCATTTATTTTTGAATCCTTCTTTAGATTCATAGCATGGTCTTTGGTCTGTTTGTAATCCTTTTTGCATATAAAAAAGTTTATGCCCTGTACATTGATATCATTATTTATCCGCGGTGGTGGTGCTGCGGTAGCGTTGTCGCCTCACAGTAAGACACTGTCCGGTTCGATTCTCAGCTAGAGCATCTTCTGCATGGAGACATGCGTGAATGGGCGTACCTTCATTGAAGGTTGTGCGTCAGGGCTGGTAACTCGGCACGTAAAAGTCAACTATCAATCATTAGCGGACCGGAGTTCCGCTGTGGCGACCCCCTAACCGAGAAAAGCCGAAAGACACATTGATATCATTATTTGCACATCTATTCCATGTAGCTCAACACTTTTCTTATTCTTGCTATGTACCTTGACAGTACAGTTTCATACAAGATGTATTTTGCAAGCCATTTACCAATATAGGGTGTTACTCTAATGATTGCCTGGTCACTGATGTGCACTTTCTATAACCAAATACATTTTTTACCTGATTTTATTCAGATATGCATAACATCTATGTTCTGCACCTTTAAAATAATGCTTGTACTTTAATTCCACAGCTGTACTAGTCCCATGACCTGTTTGTGTTTCCTGATGGTCAGTACTATCTACCTGTATAACCATGTAAGTTTACTATGGTCTCAGTAAACACACGTATAGTTTAAGGATTGAGAAATTTAAACTTGAAATCACAGTGCACATTTGTAGGACTTCTGTATAGTATTTCCTCTTCTTTCTCTACTTGAATATTGACCATGCTGGTGTTGGATTTGTCTCCACATGGCATGACATTCTTTCCCACTACTCTGCAGAATTAAGCACCTTGTGGAGTACCACTTTTATTTCCAATTCCTTGGAGACAGTGGTATGTTTATCAGCTTCACCTGCTAAAAGAGTCTTTTTCTACAACTTTTCAGATTTCCATTTAATCAACTGTTATTCCCAGATCCAATTTCCTTGATTCTGTCTATCTCTGAATGTGTTTCATGGTAATATAGTGGAGCTGCATGTTAGCAGTTCATATGAGTTCTGTTAAGGCATATATTACATTGTCTCTTTCTTATTACATCTATATGTATGGTAGTTAAATATACTTTAAAACTATAATTTGCTTTGATTCTATTATCGTTTGCATACTATGTGACTAAGCCCCCCCCCACCGCCCACCTTACTCATGCACGCTAACACTGTCCATGACCCTGCCTCTAACTCTAACCATACATACATATTTACTTATAAAAACCCTCGCTGCACCTCCACGCTCCCTGCAAGTTATATATACCAAGTCTGGGATAACACTTTCCCTAGTATTACCACTGTTCAGACAAATTTGGTTTGAATGCTGAAGTTGCTGTTAAGGTTTGGGTTGATTTCCTTTTTTCAGCGTCTGGACATTTGATGTTTTTTTGTTTTTGGAAGAGCTAGCATCACTTCTTTTTGTTTCAATCGTTGTGCACTTTGATGGACTGTCACATATATGCATATGTATATATATTGAGTGGAAATTAATGCAGGTGATATAGTCAACACATTCGACCTTTTAATAAAGATAGTTTTATTCACAGAACTTAAATGAAAGAATGGTTTTGCTAAAGTAAAAATTAATGCATCTGATCTACATCTAAAGCAAGGTATAATACCACAGATGAAAAACACAAAGTCTCTGGTTCTGATCTTCTTCTTCTAGATAAATCGGTTTCAGGTCTCTTCTCAGGGAAACAGTCGTTAAAACCACCTCTTCTCCAGAACCATTGCTCAGGGCCTGCAGTTTTCTTTTAACACTTTCAGAACTCGCCGGTTCTTCTCTCACTACTGACTTGGGATACTTAGCCACTTCTTTTTATAGAACACCTGTATTTAATTCTCTGCCATACATTCAGATACCCGTAAAGTGGTATCTGCTTTGTATACAGTTAACACAAGTAAGATTAATACAGCTCTTATAAAACAGAAATTCAGACACTTTAATGATGAAAACCACCATGCTACTCTGTTGTACATCTGCATTTATCTATGTGTGTGTCTGTGTGTGTGTGTGTGTGTGTGTGTGTGTGTGTGTGTGTGTGTGTGTGTGTGTGTGTGTGTGTGTGTGTGTCTCTGTGTGTGTGTGTGTGTGTGTGTGTGTGTGTGTGTGTGCACATGTGTGCATGCATATATATGTGTATAGTATATATATATTTATATTTATAAAAAAAAAAATATATATATATATATATATAAATCTATATATAAATGCATATATATTTACATTTGTGTATATATATATATATATATATATATATATATATATATATGTGTGTGTGTGTGTGTGTGTGTATATATATATATAAATATATATATATATATGTATATATATATAAATGCATATATATTTACATTTATATATATATGTTTACTATTAAAATTTCGGGACTGAAATTTCCGCAGGTGGAAAATTCGACACAGATGTTCGAACTTTGCCCTGGCTGAACAACTCGAAGATCTGTAGCGAGATCGCGGTACAGTGCAGTTTGGGAAATTCATCCCTTTCATCACTGTAGGGTGATCTTGGAGTTGGAATATATAGTTAGCAGGTGGTGTGGGAGGCTTGCCCCCTGCAAAACTGTGATGTTAGGTATAGAAGTTTACTTTACATTAGCTTCTATATGGACATCATGTGATGTTTTTGAAAACAATGTCGAATCAGCTGAATTCGATCAGCGGATTCAATATTGTAACTTGTTCTATTTTTTGACTTTCGAGGTTTACTTTCAATATGTCTGTCGAAAATTATTTTGACGTTCGACATATTGATAGTAAACCATATATGTGTGTTCCTCTCAAAAGACTGGACTCATAAAAGAGCAAACTACACAAGATTGAGTTGGGAAGATTGAAAACCCAAAACCACAAACGAGATGGGACAAATGCAATACTTGCTTTTTGCAGTAGGAAGTCCCCTGCTCCCACACACTCTCTGCAAATTACAGATACCAACAATGAGATAGCACTAAAGTGAGGAAGGGAGCAAAACCTCAATCCCCACTGTACTGCACTCTCAAACATTGAAGGTCCTTGACATTGAAGCTTCCTTTTTTTGAATTTCTGGGCTCAGATTTCTGAACTTCACTCTTTTGAACATTTATTTATTTATTTATTTATTTGCAGTTGGTTTACCAGGATAGTCCATTGGGCCAAGATGAACCCATTTTCAATGGAGTCCTGGGGAGAAAAGCTACAAACAAGGTTACAATAGGTTTTACATCCTTTTTACAATATTTTACAAGAATTATACAATTAGAGCATACAATTTGTGGTAGACAGACTAGTGTTAAATGTTACAGTTAGAGCAAACAATTTTTTTGGAAGAACAAACTGGTGATACACATTACAGAAGATGCAGGCTACAAAAGGTAAACATTTCAATGTAGATAAGTAAGAAGCAATTGTATCATTTGTAAGTCTGACAGAGCAGACAATGTAATTTTTTTTTTTTTGAGCAGAGATAAGAAATGTCCTAGTGTAGGAGAAGGAGAGATAGTCAGTATAGATCATGAGGGATGTGAGCATGAGCATTCCCACTGGGAAAGTAGATGAGAGTGAAGAGATTTTTTGAATGTAAGGTGGTTGAAGGTGGTATGAACGGCAGGAGGAAGGGAATTCCAGAGTCGTGCTAGGCTAAAGGATAGGAGGATTTTTACCAGGGGGACTATTTGGTTTATGCAATTCGATTAGATTTTGGTTGTTAGATGTAAGTACTCTGCTGGGAAGGTGAAATTTAAATGCTGAGGATAGAGATGGACAGAGGTCAGGTTTGAAAATGAGCTTGTGAGCAAGAGTAAGTTGAGAATAGATGAGTTGGTTGGGAAGTTCAAGCCATTTTAATTTATGCAGTGAAGAGCAGTGGTGGGTAGAAGACTTGTGACTGGTAGTGAATTTAGCAATTTTGTTGTAACAGGTGGAAAGTTGTGTTTTAAGGGAAGATTGGATGTTAGTTAGGAGTGGGGCTCCATAGAGAAGAGAGGGGATGAGGAATGAGGTAGAGAGAGTGATTTTAGTGGAGGGTGTAAGGTAGCGATTGTGCCGGTATAGTATGCCTAGTTTTTGATTTTTTTTTTATATTGTGTTGAATGTGGGAGTTGAATTTGAGATGGTTGTCGATTTGAACACCCAGTAACTTAGCATTGGACACCAATTCCAGGGATGTGTTATTGTGGCTGGTAATTGATAGAGAGTTAGTATTGATAGAGGTGTGTTTAGAGGGGGTAAATACCATTAGTTTGGTTTTAGAGGCATTGAGAGCAAGGTGGTTATCTTTCATCCATAGTTCAGTGATAGAGAAGGCATCTTGTGTAAGCTTTTGTAGCACTGGGAAGGATGTGGCAGAACAAATGATGGTTGAATCATCAGCATATTGGATAATGCTGGAGAATGGGATAGAGTTGTGGAAATCATTTATGAATATATTAAATAACAGAGGACCCAGTATGGAGCCCTGGGGAACTCCAGTTGGGGTATTTAGAAAAGAGGATGTGGCTGTTTTCCACTTTACTGCTTGATATCTATTTGATAAGTAGCTAGAGAACCAGGACAATGAGGAAGGAGATAAAATGAGTTGAGAGAGTTTGGTTAGAAGAAGTTTGTGAGAGATAGTGTCAAAGGCCTTTGAAAGATCAAGTAAGAGGGTAGAGACAATATGACCAGAGTCCCGAGCTGTATTTACCATTTCTAGGAAGGAGAGGAGGGCTGACATAGTGCTATGAACGGGTCGAAAGCCATGCTGAGTTGGAGTTAGTAGATTACTGTTTAAGAGGTAAGGTAGGAGCTGTAGATGGATGCACTTTCTAGGAGTTTAGAGATAGGGGATAAGATAGCTATGGGGCGGAAGTTTGTAATATTGTTGTTATTGCCACTTTTATGTAGAGGTATGATGAAAGCCTTTTTCCAAATCTGGGGTACCATGCTTTCTTGGATAGAGCGGTTGATTAGTATACTGATGGGGTAGGCAATGGCTTCAGCAGCTATGCTAAGGAAGTATGAGGGAATGTTGTCAGGGGCATTGGAGCATGGTTTAAGTTTCTGTAGAAGTTTTTTTATCATAGATGTTGGAATTGGTTTTAGTGACAGAGGTGTGGGAAGAGGGGGTGACGGAAATGGAGAGGAAGTGGTAGTAGAGATGGAAGTGAAGGGAAGGGTGTTAGTTGAAGGGAGAGTGGGAGAAGTGGAGGATGCGGTGATATTGGAGAATGAAGATGTTAGTTTGGAGATGGAATCTATGAAAAAGGAGTTGAATTGTGTAGCTAAGTCGTTGTCAGGAGCATTGGGGTCAGGGCTGGGGTTGAGTATTTTGCCAGGATTGATAAGGGTAGAAATTCCTTTCCAGGACTTCTGAGGATTTGTTTTATTACTGTTTTGGAGTTTGGAGAAATAGTTTTGTCGATCAGCAGTAATGAGCTTTTTTACTTTGTTTCTGAGTGTATTAAATTCGGTATGGGAGAGGGGAGATGTATTTTTATGGTAAAGAGTCCAGACTTTGTCTCTGTGTCTCATAGCTGTTAGGGTATTTTTGGTTAGCCAGGGGGTGGTTTTTAGTTTTATTCTTTTAGAGCTTAGTGGAGCATGGTTATCTAGGAAATTTAAGAAGGTTGGGTTGAAGTGAGCTACAGCATCATCTAGGGCTAGCTGTTTTAGAACATTCCAGTTAATTACTTTTAGAGAGTCAGTGAAAGCTGTAGGATTAAAGTTTTTTTGGTTGCGGATGGTTATGTAGTTGTGTGTTATGAGTAAAGGTGTTGGGAGTCGATGTGCAAAGGTGGGCAGGTGATCATTAAGGGAGTCTGGAAGTCGGCTACTGTTAGAGAAGTAATGAGGGTGAGAGACTAAAATCCAGTCTAGAATGCTGCCAGTAGATAGAGTTTTTGAGGGGTGGGTTGTGGAGTTAATTAGCTGTGAGAAGTTGTAAAGGTTAATATTAAGTGGACTTGTGGCAGACTGAATGGAGGACCAGTTGATGTTTGTATCACCTAAGATTATTATTTCATTGTTAATATTAGTGGAGAGCCAGAAAAGGATATTTTTGAGTGTAGTAATATTGTCTCCAGGGGGATGTAGAGGGAGGCCATTAATATGTGTTTGTGTTTATTAATTTGAAATTTTGTCAGGAGTCATTCTGCTTTATTGAAGTTGGGAATAGGTTTGTTTTAAGGGGTGACTGTCAGGGAGGATGAATATAAGAAAGCTACACCACCACCTTTTTTATGGGATCTATCTTTCCAGATGATTGAGTAGTTTGGTGGTGTTATTTCATGGTCTTTTATGTGGGACTTTAGCCATGTTTCAGAGATAGATAAAATGTCGGGTTTATTGTGTGAGAGCCAGGCATGGAGGCTTGGGACTTTGTTTACTATGCTTTGGGAGTTTAGGGAGGTGAAAAGTATAGACTTGTCTATGGTGGAAGAGTTTGAGGGGCCAGGGTTGGGATGTATGTCTCCTGATAATAGAGCAGTAATTAGATGTAGAATAATATTGCTAAGGTATTTGGATTGCTTAGAGTATGGGTTGTGCTTTGATGCATTAGTGAAGTATTTGTTTGCTACTATTGTAGATGAGTGTTTGTGAGGGGTAATGAGTTTATAAGAAAAGAATAGTTGTTTTTTTATAGGATAAAGATGGGGAAATATTATGATGTGAGGTTTCAAAGGAGGCGTGTTAAAGTGAGTAGTTATGTGGAAGGCTTGAGTGTGGCTAGTATGTGTGGGTTGAGTGAGGTAGTAAACGTAGGATAGGTTGAGGAAAAATAGGAGTAGTGAGGGGTAGGTTAAGGGTTTTGGTTGTGTAAAGAGAAAAGAAAAAGGTTGTAAATAGTTACTATGCTGTAATTTAGAAGACCTTTTTGGAGTAGGAGGATTATGTGTATTGGAGAGTTAGAAGGGCGTTTGGTTAATTGTGGGGAGTATGGTGTGGAGTAATGTATGATGGGTTGGGTTAGCTAGAAGTTGTGGGCTGAGCAGTGGAGGTTGATTGGTTAGATAGGATTTACTAGTGGGTGGAGTGGTGGATGTTATGGATAGGATTGGGGAGTGCTATGGAGTTGTAGTGGGTGTGGTTAGCTAGGTATAAATGTAGATGTCCTGGGGCGGGTGAGAATTGGGGGCAGGGTAGGGGAGCAGAGGGAGCCTGCAGGGCAAACGGAGCAGGAAGAGCCAAGGAAGGCAGGATGAGAGCGAGAACCTATCAGTGGACTATTGTATGGAGAGGTAAGTACAAGGGGCAAGGGTTTAATAGGATAGTGTTACTTAAGATATTAAGGAGAAAAAGAAAGCAAGGGAAGTTAGAACATGTATAAAGTAGAGATTAAGGTAAAAGATGTGAGAATCAAGAGTAGTGGGGAAAGGGAGCCACCTAGTGGACAGATGCTAGAATGCACCAGGGATTCCAACGAGGTAGATCCCTAGGCTGAAAATTACTGAGGAGGACAAGGAACTAGTAGAAAAAGTGGTCTGGAAAGGGGCTGAAATGGGAGGCGCAGTGTTGGACAGGGTTTGGCTGCTGAGGTATCCTGGCAAGGGAGCGTACAGAACCTAGCAGGGCTTTTAATACAATATTAAATACAGAGATTTAGCAGTTGTTGTACATACTTTCTTAATTCCTTCTGTGACAATTTTATATCTGTTCACATACAAGGGATGTGGCAGTAGAACCTTTTTTATATTAGTATGGGTCTAGACATCCAGGCCAGGCATAGTTGCAAGAAGGTATTTCAGGACAAAACGGCTGGAGAGGAAGAGAGAAATTAGAGAGAGAGATTGTACTTTAATAGGCAGTACAGAAACACATTGGCTCACAATAGCATATATTTGTCTGTGTAAAGAGGTATCATTAATATATCAATTAGCATGTGCAACACAGTTTTATAGAACTGAGAAAAAGAAGCAATCTATACAGTTTGCTTACACTTAGGTAATTAATACCAAATCACATTTATCCACACTATAACATACACTAGAACAACTATAGGTTAACACTAACTAATGATTTGGAGCATTAAGCTATGCAGAAAATATTCAAGTGAAAAACAGTCAATTCACTAAAAAGGCAGTACAATATGTGCTAGGTATCTTAACAGAACATTCAAGCTATTTTAAGGGTACATATATATATATATATATATATATATATATATATATATATATATATATATATGTGTATATATATATATATATATATATATATATATATATATATGTGTGTGTATATGTGTGTGTGTGTGTGTGTGTGTGTGTGTGTGTATATATGTATGGGTCTGTGTCACTTGCTCAAAATCCCAAAGTCTCGAAAAAGCAACATCGACACCCATAAGAGCGAAACTGCACTTCCGTGAAAGTGCATTATTGCGAAAGCCGGTTTTCCGAACCGGCAAAAAACAAAAGAAATACTGATAAAATCAGTATTTTGCAGGGGGGCAAGCAGCCCTGCACTCCCCATGTGGGGGGCTGTACCCCCCACAACCCCCTACTTAAATATACCAACTCCGAGATCGCACTACAGTGCAGTAACGGGAAATATTCCCTTAACACGCTGTATGCACATCTCCATGCAGTCCGGTCGAGCTTTCACAAACTCGATTATATGGGGTCAGCCATATGAAGTTCAAGATTGAGGGAATTCGACCATTTGCAGTAGACCCATGCATATATTTTTTTGCTTTTTAACAAGGAATCAAGTGCACCCACATGAGTTGGACCTCACTACCAAATCTCCCTTTTTTTCCATAAATGTGGAAGAAAGAGAAGGACCGCACAGTGAATCACTGTGGTTCGCACACAGAAACCACATCAGCAGTGATTTTTTATATATATAATTGTATATATATCTATATATATATATATATATATATATATATATATATATATGTGTGTGTGTGTGTGTGTATATATATATATATATATATATATATATATATATATATATATATATATACAGGCGACACAGATTACTAGGTAAAAATCTTTGTATATTTCTTTGTATTTGTACTTTTACATTACAAAACTATGCATAGCTATCTCACATTAACGTAAATGGACTTTCAGTTAAATAGACTTTTAAGTAAATCATTTTTCAACTATTTGGATTCAGTCATTTGGGATTCAGTGTCATGGTAGACAAATATAATATATGTAAACAGAAGACTTGCCCACAATTGCATTGTCTGCAACAAGCATCAGTGACTAAAAAAAGTGAAATGAACAACTATAGTCTAAAAAAAGCTTTTTGCCACGGGCAAGCCCCCTGCACCACCTGCAGTGTTGTTGGCTGCACTTATTCCCTGTTACTTATATACACCAAATCCAAGATTGCACAACAGTGGTGTAAAGGTAAAATTCTGTAATCCCTACTGTACACCAATCTCACATATCAAATCTCGCAATGGTAATTATATGAATTGTAAAGAGTAGATTTTGAACCTTTATAGTGAATGTGATGTAAATGAACATTATTTCTGGAATAGTCTCTTTAAAAGTATAAACTAGCACAAGCAGAATTTGTGTAATGACACAATTAAAGCTGTATGAAAGAAAGGCTGTGGAAATCCCATGCAGAGGTTGCTTGCTCTTTGTAAATGGGGAGTTCATGAGTGGAGTGAGCAGCAGCTCTGAAAGTGTAACAGCAGAGGGAAGTAGAAAAAACACCAGGAGGAAGCTGGAATTTGTTCCATTTAAATGAGTTTTGAACCACTGAAAGAGAGAAGCACAGACATAGAGAGAAAAAGAGAGGCTTACTGAAAGAGACTGTAACCCAGCGTTATCAAACTATTTTGATTCCTCTGGCTTTGAAATTGTTATTAATCCAAATATATTAGTTTAAGAAAAATACTTTTTTAATCACTTTTATATAAAAAACATTGCTTTCTAAGACATTTTTTACATTTCTCCATGTTCTTCTTCCCACCTAACTCTACCAACCCTTCTTGTTTTCCCTGACACTGTGTAGCTTTATTATTTTTACTGTTATCAATTCATTGCTATTTCCACACATTTTCTTTGTATTCATAATACTGATTGTTAACTTGCTTGTCTGCTGTCGTTTACATTTTTCTTGGCTGAAACTGAAATATGTCCATTTGTTTCAGTTGTCTGCCTCCTTTACTAAACTGAATAAGTAAATAAATAAATAAATAAAAACCCAACTCAAGATTGTGAGGACCTGCAGCCTGTGCTGGTGAGTAACAGGCACAAGGCAGAGATCAGTCCTCGGAGGGATGCCAGTTCACTGCACAATGTATGTATACTTACACATGCATACAGATTGCCATTATGTATTGCACATATGGACAGTGAGTAGTATAGATGCAGACTCACTGAATGTGTTTTGGCAAACGGTATTTATTGTATCTGTTTGTGCTATGCTTGCACTCTATGTTCTTGTACCTTATATACTTTATTACTGTATAACTGTCAAATGTCATATATGAAAAGGGCTCATTTGTGATCAGCAAAGCCACCTATTTATCAATCAATTGACTAATGTGGCCTAGGGTATTTGTAACCTAATAGTGAAAATTTGTGTTTGTGCTACTGTGGACTCAAAAGTATGTGAGCTCCTCTGTATTCATAATTTGTACCTATTGCCTCTTAATCCTATTAATTCAAAATGCAAACTCAGCTATTACATACAGAAAAAGCCAAATCTCTTGAAAAGCAAACGTGTCCGATATAAGCGTGGAAACCATACTGCTTGTTCCATTTCATTTAATTGCTTGACAGAGAATGCCACGGTTAGAATTCATGCTGGAGTACCAATGAGGATAATTAGTTTTGTCATGCTTTGGCCCAGGGTCAAGATTCCCACTGTAGGCTCACTTCATGAGTCCATTGTTGAAATGCATTCATGTTTTATTTTATTCCGCTTGTTGATATTTGCATTGCTTAAGGCTACAAATTTAGATGCAATAGGGAGAAGGTAGGTAGGGTTCTAATTACTGCGTGCTGCCTTTCACTCCTGTTTGTTTCAGAAGGTACTTTCCTGCTGCCTTATACTAATAGTTCCATAGAATTCCTTTTTGCCATTTTAGTGATGTAGGAAACAAGGGTGTATACATAAAACCTTACACGCCTTTTCTTAAAATGTTCCTTTCGTCTTTGGGAAGCTTTCAGTAGTGCTGGTGTAAGGTGTGATTTGGCTTCTTAAACATTCTGTATGTAATCTAATTGTTTTAGTGTAAGTGACAGTTACATGAAGGCTAATTAGTACATCATACTTTCAAATGGTCCTGTATATTGGCTGCTTCAAATAAGTACATTTTCATGTCAGTGTACTAAGGTTAAAGAGTTGCTTCATTATTAGTTGCTCAAGAATCTATACTGAGGAGAGATTCTAAGAAAGCAAACCTTTCTGGCCCCGAAACTGGTTACAGTCATTGGTTTTTGCTCTCTAAAAATTAAAAAAACAAATAATACTGTGTTTTATTGCTTCAAAAGCTGCTATATGGAATACTAAGGTTGTAGCTTCCCTGGAAGCCGTCTTCCCTTACTTGTGCAGACCTGCCTGTTAGAGCAACCTAACTTGTATAATCTATTTGCTTGTTGACATGTTATATGTACTCCAGACTGTGGTCTGGCTGCAGAAAACTGCAGGCTGTATTCTGTCATGCAGCGTTATCACCTTAGGAGAGTTCCACAATATTCCACCAAGATTTGAGTCACTGCAGAACATGTGATATTTGTGAAGCAGGTTAACTTGCACATTATATTTTATAGTTAGTATCTATTTAAAGGGCTTAGAAGAAAATCACGTTTACTTTAATCTATGCATCACATTTTCACAACGACAAATAAAATAACCTACATCTTTGCT
The DNA here is from genome assembly GCF_019279795.1 of Protopterus annectens. Lineage (NCBI taxonomy): Eukaryota > Metazoa > Chordata > Ceratodontiformes > Protopteridae > Protopterus > Protopterus annectens. Next base: position 702,823,333 of record NC_056748.1, read on the forward strand.
TTGTTTCTACGAAAGGTAGAAATATAGTTGTGTGGATGTTTGTCAAAATATCCAACTGGCAGCATGGTTAACGGATGAACCTAGCATACCAAATTGTACTGTTGTTAACAAATGAACCTGGCATACAAACTGATACTGCTGTTAATGAATGAACCTGGCACACCAGACACAGGCATGTTTCTTAGTAGTTATTTACATGTATATTGGCACCATGATGTTCTAGCATAAGTATGTACCTGCTGTTGGCTAGAATATATACCGAAAATATTGTATACAGAATAATTAGGAAGACTGGCCTATTAGTCCAGCTATTACATAATGATGGTGAGACTTGCAGCTAAGTTATGAGATGTCTAAAATCATAAATATTTATTTATTTTTATTTATTGGTATTTGTTTATCAGGATAGTCCAACTGGACCTAAAAAGCACCCCTTTTCAGGGGAGGCCCAGGGCAAAAAGCTGTAGTGCAAAATATAGTTATAGTTTTGAAAAACATGATACAACATAAAGAACATGAGTGATGATACAATGTAGAAGAAGTCATTTTTATACAAGGAAGGAGCCCTTTATAAGAAAAAGATATTATTATACGCAAAAGTATGATTTTATATAGTGTTATCAAGTGGTAAAGAAAATGAAATCATGGTTACAATTATGGGCAACTTGAGTTTAATGTAGTGTATCGTTACAAGGTATGAAGACTAGGAAAGTAGAAGTAAAACTAGTGATTAATGGATTTGACAGATGAAAAAAATACAGTTCAGAGGGTGTTGCAAGAACATAAGGAGATGATGAAAAGGACATGTAGTACTGAGAGCAGATAACTTGGTTAGATGAAAAAAGGGGTTCCTATCACGTAGTCGAACATTTACAATTTCGAACGACATAGGGTCGAGACCATATGTTCGAATTAGTAAATGTTTGAGCATGTGAATGGAAATCTCCATAAGTGGAGGTTTCCATTCACTTCAATGTGGTGCAATCTTGAAGTTGTTATATTTAAGTAGCGGGGGGTGTGGGGGGTGCAGGGGGGCTTGCCCCCTTCATACAACAATTTTTATATTTGTCCGTTATGTTTTTATTTTTTTTATAGCTAGTCAAAGTTCTGTAACTTCGGACATATGTATTCGAACATATGTCAGTCGAAGTTACTTCGACTACGTGATATAGACCCAAAAAAAGGGGTTGTTGAGACAGGCAAGAAAAAAAAAAGAAAGCAGGAGTGAATATTGGATGGAAAATAAGATTGCAGTCAGAAAGGGTAAGAGGTGAAAAGAGGAAGAAAAAATTATGAAATAGAGAAGAGCCAGAAATGGGGAGAAAGTTAGGATGGCTGAGTGTTCTAAGGTGTTGCAGTCTCCCTTGGAGGTGGAGGTTCGAATCTCACTAACAATATTTCCACAATACTCACAGAATTAATACTGCTAAGGTAGTAATTGCTCAGACATAGATGTAGTGGGAGTTCTAAGGGTAGACCGTCATAAGATTTGAAGGGCTGGTTTGCTGCAACACTAGCAGCATTATTCCTGTTTGGATTGTAGTGCTGCATGCTGATTTTTAAATATTAGGAAGGCATATAGTAGGGATGATAAAAGAAAGGTTGTAGCTATGTGTTTTCTCATTGTATTTGTAAGATAGTGTTTAGCCTTATATAAGGACCCCCATTTTTGATGAGTTTTGTTTATGGTTTGGAGTATGTGCTGGTCACCAATCATTTTGTTGTCTTTTGTGACACCGAGAAGTGTTACATATGGTATCTTGATAGTATTAACTGAATGGTGGCACAGTGGTACATCAGATAGTGTTGTCACTGCACAGCAAGAAGTTCCCCAGTTCAATTCTCGACTGAGGGTGACTTCTCTTTGGAGTCTGCATGTCCTCCCTTTGTTTGCATGGGTTTCCTCCAGGTGCTCCGGTTTCCTCCCCCATCCCAAAGACATGCAGTAGGTGAATTGGACACTCTCAATTGACCATAGGTGTGAGTATGCATGCAAGTATGTGGTGGGGAAGAGCTATTGCTGCAGGGTTAGCCACCTGGCGATGCAAACCTTGGCTCTAGATGATTGTCACTGTTGAAGTGACACACTGAACCCATGTGCAAAAATGGGAAAAAGGGGTTGTGGATGGATGCATGGATGGATGGAGGGATGGATGGATGGATGGATACAGTAAAAATGTTTTTTCAACAGAGAGTTGATTAGGAACAAATATGATTTATTTATTTATTTACTTACTTATTTTATGATTTAAGGGAAGTTAGACATTAGATAACCATCTTTCACTGGAGGAGAAGGGTTTTTGTATGACTTCCTGAAGTACTGTGAGTTTCTTGGCTCTTCAGATAAGAGTAGAGTCATTTGCATACTGAACTATAGTGTGTGTTTTGTAGCAGTGTGCATGTCATTTCTAAGGAGAGTGAATAACAATGGAGATCCCCTACTGACACAGGTAGAAAGGATGAGTAGTTTTCTTTTAGTTTTGCTGTCTGTGCACTGTTTCATAGGTAATGTTAAATCCAAAGAACAGATGAGAATGAGATGCCTAGTGAAGACAGCTTTACAAGTCATTTTTGGTGCAACAGTGTTAAAAGCCTTTGATAGATCAAGAGATTGTGAGGAGGCAAGCTTGCAAGAGGTTCCTCTGCAGACATTGACTGCTTTGGTAAAACATGGCACAGTGGCAGTGTTGATACTATGGTTCAAATGAAAACTGTGCTGTGCAAATTTAAAAATACTGTTAATGGTTAGGTATTTGAGGATTTACGAGTGAATACATTTCTCTAGAATTTTGGATAGTGGAGACAGGATTGCTATGGGCCTGTAATTCAAAAGTTCAGTGAAAGTTCTACAGTACAACAACACAGTTTTCTGTAATAGAGCAAGCAATCATAATAAAGACTAGACAGGCTATGGCATCTGCCTCTGCAAGCAGATTATCTGGAGCTAGCATTGTATGTTTTAATTTATGGAAGAATTTCTTGATAGTAGGGATGAAGACTGGTTTGATAGCAAATTTCTGAGGATCATTTTTTTTTTTTTGGTGAAACTTGAGGGTTGAGGCCTCCCTTGTTAATTAATGATGCAACATAGTGCATGAAGTGGTTGAACTGTCTGGAGACGTCACTGTTAGGGTCTGTTGTGGCTGGAGTAAGGGTTCTAGTTTTACCTTGGTTTAGGGGGATGGTTTTTGCTGTCCAAAATTGCTTATATTATATTTGTAAGTTTACTGAAGACAGTTGTAGCATGTTTTTCTATTTGCTCTAGTTCAGTGGATTTGCATCCTTTACACAAACAACAACAAGCAAGGGGAAGGAGATAATTTCTAGCATCTTGCTGGCAGTCCACAGGAAAAGACTCATTCATAGGTTCATAGATTCTTAGCTTGGTACTAAGGATATGGCCAGAGACCCATCAAGAAGTTTAACTGGTTTATTTGAGTAGGAGGATGACCATTCTAGTTTACCCTGGTTAAAAACTCATTTGAACAAACTCCAGACATAAATTTATGGTCACTGTAACAAATATCTAGATGGGTTTTGAAGATATCTGCAGAGTTATTCTGTTTGCTGTGTGAGTCTATTCTACAGATGCATAGGTTAAGGAACACACACACACACACACACACACACACACACACACACACACACACACACACACACACACACGCACACACACGCACACACACGCACACACACACACACACACACATACACGTATGTTGGAGAACATGCCTGCCCAGACAACAGTGGCAGAACAGGGCTTGCCTCCATCTGCCTCCACCTGCTGGACCCATGACAGAGTCCATTCCAGTGATTCCTCAATGCGTAAATTACTGGAACTGGTTAAAGATGGGTCAGCTGTTGCTACAATTGATTTTAAACCGATTATTTGTAATAGTAAAGAAAGTATAGATATTGATTTGTGACTTTTGGCATTGTCAGGGAAAAGTATAGGGCTGAGTATTGCAAGGTGCAAAATTTGACTCTAACTTCAGTTTATTGGCTAGGCTTCTAATATTCTGCAGGCTGATTACCTCATATTTACCTATGAACTAGTTTAGGTGAAATAATCAATTATCTGATATTATATTTTGATGTAAAATATTCTCTCCCCCAAGGGTTATACAAGGTTTTGAAATAATGAAAACACAATTCTGTCTGGCTTTCAAATGGACTATTTCTGCCACTGTTTTTGTGATATTTTCTACAGAAATAGTTATTTTCTAGGCTTTACATCAAAATTGCCCAAATAGCTATTATGAGTCATGCAGAAATTGCTTAAGATAGGAGGCAACTGTTGATGAAATTCTCTGTGCAAGTTTGTTGAATATATTTCTCCCAGGATGTTCTACAAACTCTTCTTAATATACCACTTCATGAAGTAACACTCTGTTATTGTACCAGTTCTTTTCAGTGAGCCATTTTTATTGTTGTTATATGGCAGCTTTATAGTTGGTGTGCGAAATCACCTATCATGAGGAAATGATGCAGTAACATTGCAACAGATCATAAGGTAGGATCCCACAGAGGGTATTTTGAAAATGTATTTCATAGCATTTAATTTGGAACAATTCTAAAAAATACCAGCAAAATCTATGGACATTCTAGTAGTATAGTATAGATAATTAAGGCTATAATCTACTAACAAGTTTTAATTAACAGCCCTGAGTTTGCTGACCATATTCCTCACCTGTGTACTGTATAACTCTAAAGTCACTGGACTGGACCATCTTCCCATGTTGTCTCACAACCAAGGAAATTATGCCTTGCAGATCTTACTTTATTAAAATAAATAAATAAATAAATAAATAAACACAGGCTCATATCACTGACAGATTAGGGACGTAATCCTTCCAAATATGAAAAATGCCTTTAGGGCAGTTAACACTCGTTGAAAGCAACTGTATCTTTATTTTGAATTCTTTGCATATAAAGTGAGTATATGACAGGCTTCATAATGGAAATGTTTTACACACTTTAAAGCAAGTTGTCTTTTTTAGTGGAAATCAACTTAAACTCCCACAAAATGTTAAATTTGCATAGTTTTATACACATCTCAAAAGATTTTGGTCCATCTCCACTGATCCACCAAATAACTTTGTTTCTCTTCTTTCTGTACGGGTTTACCTTGAAGGTGTACTACAGTTTTTATCAGTGTTTATATTTGCCACTACAGTGAAGACATGTAACATTCATCACGAAAGTGGCTGTTTCAAATATCTGTACATATGTCCCAACCTTTCAAACAGCTACCATTATGATTGGGTCAGCAATCATGACCAATTTATTATGTGACTGAGAACGGATGTCAACAAATTCACATCAAGAGAGAAGCTTGTTGCCTCGTTGTATTGCCAGTTACAAAGTTTAAGAATAAGAGCAGGAGCTTAAGGTTCTAAGCAGTTAATGAACTCATTCTTGCAGTGAAGGGTACAGGGTTTGATTCTTATATCTCTATTTACCTTCTTTATGACTTTGAACAAGTCACTTAATATGGCAGTACTCCCAGATCATCCATGAGAAGGGACAGTGCGCTTACCTGGTTAACAAATGTATAAAGAAAACTATGAAAAGTGGTTTTCAAATTTGAAAGGTGCCATACAAACAGTGGCAAGAAGACAAATGCAACTCTCATGAAACAATAGCTTTAAAGGCTGATATGCAGTGCTCCCTGCTACAGGTTTGTTTCTTGTTTACAGCAGACTGAAGGTTGTTACAGCTTTTAAGGCTGACAAGATTCCCTGATACAGTTCTACAGTGGCTGCTATGTCTGTGACAGCTCAGTGGTTGATAATAACAACACTGAAAAGTGGATAATGTAGAAGATTATGATTTTGACTCTAACTGTAACTTTGTTACATACGCAAATAATGGATATCAAGAAATGTACCTAAGAGTGTAGTGAAGTGAAGCTCAAAAGGTGAATATTAGCATCAGTGCTGAGAACATATAATGACTGAATTGTGACTGAAGGGCCCAATCATAATTATTTGCAGTGCATGGAGCTTTATCTGTTTCATGTACTACCAAGTACAGAAAAAAGCATAGCAGCACAAAATACTTAAAACTTTGAAAACCTGTAAAGCAGGTAGCAGTGACACTTAGCAGGTAAAGGTATTTTTTGTGTGTGACTGTAAGGACTATGGCATATTTAAAGCTGTGTAAAGTCTTCAGATGTAGCACTGAAAAGTGTTAAAACTGCGTGAAAGTACCTTTCTTACATCAAAATGATACTTAGCAAAGTTCTCTTTTTCCAAAATGCAGAGCACATTCATTGCACTCCATGCACTACACAACTATTACATGCTTTCCTGAAGTCACAGAAGTACGTAGCAAGGTTTTCTGTATCCAGAATTCAAGCATAATTACCACAATGCATGTATTACAAACAGTTTTGAAAGAGCTTGGTATGGATGTATATAACTGATGGTGAAATATACAGATCAGTCTTTAAAGAGTAAGTGAAGTTATAGGAAAGGTTTCTCTGTCCTAACAAACAAAACAATTGTAACCAAAACTGTGTAGACTAAGTTTTTAAACATGATTTTGAGTATAAGCAAAGTTTGATGAAACAGAAAGAGCACTTAGTTTTGTCTATTTTTGGTTCACTTTTAATTGGCCCAATTCATGTTTTCCCTATAGAGTAAAGGCGAAAGCTGTGTTTGTGATGGTTAAGCTGTACTGAACCTGGTCATTAATTTACTTTTGATAAGATCGATGTTTGAAGAGACTTATTTTCACCTGTGCCTAGGACAGATTTCATGCACAGGTAATCATTAATATGAAGAGCTGTAGATAGTAATGAATGGCAACTCATCATTCCCAGGAAAGACGTAAGACCTTCTTGAAACACCTAGTCATAATATTAGAAGGCCATTCACTTCACAGGCTATTAACCTCAGAATGTGCAGTGCTCTTGTTTTCTGATTAACTGCTATTGATATTTTCCTGGGAATGGGGACTGCATACTTTTGATCCTTGTATTACTGAGTTTTACTTCGGTAGTTTCTGTATGTAGTAGTGTGTTCTGTCTATGTGATATTATATTAAAAACATCAATAAAATAAAGTCAAAGCAATTAGTGGAACTAATTCAAGGAAATATAGTTTAATCCATTACTATAGCTAGCTTGCAGGTGATGTTGAGCTGTCGACAGGGGTCCTGCTTTTCCTTTCCTTTTCATCTTCATCCTCATCCCGGCATTCATGTGTTTATGTGTGTGTGTCTGCAGACAGACAAACAGACAGTCTTATGTCTTTCCTGGGAATGATGAGTTACCATCCTGGGAATGATGAGTTGCCATTCATTACTATCTACAACTCTTCATAAATCTGTCCTAGGCACAGCCTTCAAACATCGATCTTATCAAATGTAAATGAATGACCAGGTTCAGTACAGCTTAACCTGTTAGAAGATGATCAGAAGCGTGGGTTAGTATGATGTTTAAATGTAGAATCACATTAACAGAAGTATAAAAAGTTAACTTTAATATTAAAAGGCCCAAACAAGAATGGGAAGACTTAAGACTGTTTAGTACCTTCCAGTGGAAGTTGGAGTATTACAGCCTTTCTGATGTTATACTTTTAATGCGTTAGGTACTTTTAATATTTAGCTACTGTATACTCTAATCTGCATTTCTGCCCAAATGCTGCTGCAATGAAAGTATAACTGTATTCTAAACTGCTTTTCTCTGACACTATTTTTTTGCTCTGTTTTCCCTTTTCCCCTATTCCCAGCCAAACAAAAGCCTGAAAAAAGATGGCCCTTGCTGCGGTCCATTTGAACCTGAACACTGCTGGCCAAAATATACAAATCTGCGAATCAAAGTACGCAGTACTCCCTTCTTTTCATTAAATTAGTAGTGCTTTATTTCTGTAGAACCTATACTGCCTGGTATTAGCAAATGGCTGAATCTGAGCACATTACCATGAATGCCAACCCTAGATCTAAAACTTTTAGCTTATTGTTCTACTGCTCTATTTAACTATTTCTTCTGCCTAAACTGACCTGCCTTTAGGAATTTTTTCCCCTGAGTTCAACAAAAAACACCATTGCCCATAAGACTAATTTGACCAGACATCTTAAGAGCTTAAATACACATATTTGAATGTGGTGGTGCTGCGGTAGCATTGTCACCTCACAGTAAGACGTTGTCCTGTTCGATTCTCAGCTAGATCATCTTCTGTGTGGAGACATGCGTGAATGGGCATGCCTTCGTTGAAGGTTGTGCATCAGAGCTGGCAACTCAGCACATAAAAATCTACTGCCAATCATTACCGGACCAGAGTTCCGCTGTGGCGACCCCTAACCGGGAAAAGCCGAAAGACGCAACAACTCTAGATTTACTTTGCTCATTTCTCCATTACTAAACCCTCTCTAACTGCTAGTATACTCACAGATTTGCTGATTGTTGTTTTCTCAGCCATCGCCTGCCTCAGGTGTAGCCCCACTCCATTCGCCCTCACTACGCTCGGGCTCACTTTGATTATCTCCCACCCCCATTCCCACCCACCCCATATAATTTCCTTTACACCTAATCACTTTGCTACTCCCATCTGCACACTGCCCACCCCTTCCTGTTATGACTTACGTATACCTCTACCAGCATACCTTAACCTGCACCCCTGCTACCTCATATCTTGACTTCCACTCAACACATATTCCCTCTGCTACTACCCCTAACTAATTCTACACTAACACAATCGTACCTCAGCTACACATAGACCAAGTACTAGCCTTCATATCCTGAAATCTAGGATACCTACAAACTCCTCCATCATGAAACCTCTCCTTCTCTCACCCCCACTTACCTGCTACTATTCCCACTATTCTTCTTTCTCTACATTACCTCACCTAACACTCTACTATCACCAGCTTATAATGTCCCTACAAATCCCTATAACACTAACCTCTTTTTTCCACCTCTTTCCTTCTCCATCCTCCTCTCTATCCTTCCTACCGATACCTGATTACGCAAAATCAAAACTCTTCCCACCAATACTTATTGACCCAAAATCAAACTCAAATACTATACCTATATCCCTCTCATGAACAAAGCCTACTGCCTCACCAACTTCTTACTTCAAGCTGGTGACATTCACCCAAACCCTGGTCCCACAAATCACACCCCTATCGGTAATACTGGTACCCTTCACTTAAATACTTCCATCCCTCCCAATAAGCACATCTCCTTTTACTCAATAAATATCAGAAGCATCTTAAATAAATTTAGTGAATTCCATGCCTGGATTTCCCACAACACCCCTGATGTCAATGCACTAACAGAGACTTGGCTTAAATCTCAACACAAAGATAAGGACCTCCTTCCCTGGGTATAATATACTCCACTTAGATCGTCAAAACAAAAAAGGAGGTGGAGTTGCCATAGTATACTCAAACCACCTAACTCTTACTAATTTCAAAAACACAATCCCACGTCCCCCCCCCAGGCAAAATACTATCGCCAACCTCAAACTAAATAACCAAACCACTATCACTATAGTTTCCATCTACATTCCACCAGAAGACAATACTCCCCTACTAGAAAACATACTCTCATATTTCTCTCAACACATCACTAATGAAACTATCATTCTTCATGATATTAATAGGCTAAAAAATGATATAATAGGCTAAAAAATGGCCCATAAGGGCAGTTAGCCTAGTACTAACCTACCTATATATTCATGATATTAATATCAACTGGGGGTTGGGAAGGTGGCGTAATGGTTAAGGTGTTTGTCTTACAAAAACAAGGTACAGGGTTTGAGTCTCACAAAGGATAATTGGATAGGCTTAAAATGGCCCACAAGGGCAGTTAGCCTAGTACTAATCTATGAACCTATGAAACTTCTGTTGTCAGCACATAAATTTGTATGGCTTTACACAGCTCATTTCTGAGCTTACACACATAAACAACTCACTAGTTACTTGCACCCTATTAGACTGGATACTAGTCTCCAATCCCTTCAAATATCACAACCCCAACACTCTCTACAAATCCCTTAGTGACCACTCCACTATAAAGGTCCTCAGATATTCGCCCTACCATATCAAATGACATAGATTCATAACCTGTAGAAAATTATCTAACTTCCATCCAGAAACTTTTAAATCTCTCCTTTCTGAAATAAACTGGAATTTCCTTCATCACCTATCCCTGGATGATGCTGTCCAGTCTTTTAACTCTGTCTTCCTTAATATTCTTAACTCTCTAGCCCTGCTTCGTACTGTCCAGGTAAAGTCCAATATTTCTCCTTGGCTATCCCATGTCATCCATACTGTAATAAAAAATAGAGAAAAACATGGAAAACATGGGCAAAAACAAAGCTCCCTGCTTTATTTAGAATTTAGAGAACTTAGAAATCAGGCCAAAAAACACCTAAATAAAGACAAAAGAGACTTCTACTATACCCCCTCTGTCCTGAGATCCAATTCCAAAAAATTTTGGAACTCAGTAAACCAAATTCTGCACCCTGGTAATGCCAGCTCTCCTAACCCATATCCAGATCAAACTCCTAAGGATACTGCCTCCACCTTCAAGACTTACTTCATCGAATCCATATCCAAACTACTTAACACTAACCCCAACCCATCCACGCAAAGCAGTATTTCTAATTATATGGAATCTGTACATAACTTAAACACTACTAACAAATTCATACTTAAACCTGTACCCACCAGCTACATTGAATCCCTCTCTCCAAATTAAGACCCTACTCTGCCTCTGTTGACAATATTTCCTGTCGGTTTCTTCAAATATCTGCTGACTCCCTCGCCCTTCCTGTCTCTATCTTAATTAGCCACTGTATCTCAGAGTCTAAAGTGCCAACCATCTGGAAGCAATTCTACACCCTACCCATACACAAAGGAGGTAACTCTACAAACATCACCAACTTCAGACCTATTGCTATCCTGTCACCACTCTCCAAGATCCTTGAAAAATGTATTCATAAACAAGTCATGCACTACTTAATTCAAGAAAATCTGCTTACACCAACTCAATATGGCTTTAGACCCAAACATAGCACCACCACAACCTTCCTAAATACCATTTCCCTTGCTAGAGAAAACAACAAACTTATCTCCTGCTTATTCGTAGACCTTTCAAAGACTTTTGACACCGTGTCTCATCCTCTTCCACTCTAAAAGGTAACCACTCTTAACTTCTCCTCTGAAACCATAGCATGGTTTGCAAGCTACCTCTCTGACTGACTCCAAGCAGTGAAATGGCTTTCTGCTCACTCTTCTCTTCTTCCATTTGAAATGGGTGTCCCACAAGGTTCCATCCTTGGACCACTACTTTTTAATATCTTTACCAATTCTCTCTACTCCTCCTGTCCCCTCTAATCATTAGTCCAATACACAGATGACAGTCATCACTATTTCTGTCTCCCCCACTGAGCTCATCTCTGCCACACAGTCTACCTCTCACTCTATTGAACACTGTCTCTCAGAAAATCAGCTAATACTCAACCCCAAGAAAACCAAGTTACTTCTTTTTCTACCAAAAAAACCTTAATTATATCAAATCCTCCTTCTCAATACAGTCTCTAAATAACACCTTAATTGAGGCTGAATCCAACACAAAGCTACTAGGTGTTATTATTGATGATCAGCTCAAATTCGACTTACATGTCAACAGCTGTATCTGGAAAACTCATCAGAAACTAGGTCGATTATACTGCAACAAAAACTTTCTCTACAGGGAAGCTAAGATAACTCTTTCCCATGCCTACCTATTACCTACTCTACTGTATAGCTTTCAGATTTTCAATAATCTTAACTCAACTCTCCTTGCCAACCTTGAATCTACGTACAACAACATAGCTTAATTTGCAGCCCATTAAACTTATAGGTCCCGCCACTGCCTTTCTCTGAAACAGCTAAACTGTCTTGAACTACCACATCTGCTCCTTCTCTCCCAGCCCCAGATTATCCATAGCATCCTCTACCAACCTTCCTGCTGCTCAACTCTCTCAACTCTATTCTCCCATTATTCTACTGCTAGACCTCTCCAGAGCTCCACCCAAGACCTTCTATTAACTCATAAACCAAAAAACAAATTTGGATGTAACCTCTACAGCTATAACCCCACCAAAGCTTGGAACTGCCTCCAACTTGAAATTAGGTCATATAAGCAACTGAAAATATTTAGAGTCACTACCAGAGAATGCCTACAAGTCAATGGACCTGTTACTGTTTTCGTCCTCCTTAGGCAAAGTTTAACCATAAATTCTACCAGATGTCCATTAAAAAAAAAACACCACTGTTCAAACTTATTAGATGAATTAGTCTACTGTTTGTTATTATACTGTTCGATAAATACTGTATACCTGTATGTAATTTGATACTGTATACATTTAAATTGTTTGTTTTTCTTTTTTGATACCCCTGCTTATTTTGTAAATTGACTATGTAAATTTTCCATGTATGCTTCGTTGGAGATTTTCTCCTTGGGCCTCTGCTGAAAAAGGGCTACTAAGCTCAGTCGGGCAAACCTGGTCAACAAATGTAAAATAAATAAATAAATAAAGTCAATGTCAGCCTTCCTCAGTAGGAATACCGGTTCTTTAAACCCTTTACATAACAGATGATGCAAATACATAAGTACAAAGGCAAAGTTGTCACTAAAGCTGATTCAACTGACTAAAGAAAAAAAAATTAACAAGTAAGGGAAATGCAATGCTATTAGTCCACAAGGGGTAGGAAAGAATCATTTATTGCCCATAAATAATTCAATTTCTGCTGTGCTTAACTGCTCTTAGTGTGGTGCTTTATACAGTGTAAGATAGATTATTCCAAACTTGGGATAACCTGTGAGATAAAAACAAATCACAATTACTTGTATTATTAATGGTTCCATTATGATACCTCAGGATCCAACACAATTAAAACAAGTTGGTCATGACTACATAGAACTACCTTTTTCAAATATGCAGATAACCTAAACACACATATTTGCATTCAAGTATGCTTTGTAAAAAAAACAACAGCCACCATTCCTCCCACTTGTTATATTGTTCTCACACCGAGATGACTCCAAGACAGAAAAAGAGCAGTCATTTAAAACATGAGCAATACTCTTTTTTTTTAAGATGCTGTGTCATCTTATATTCAGCTTAAACACCTTGAGCCGATACCTGCATTACTAAAACTACTACCATGCAAACAGGAAACAATATATCCAGTATTCATGATCAAGCCATTAAAATATGTACAGTGAAGTCACACACATAAATGAAACATGTAATCAATACATTGTTTTAGTAATTTACTGCTCAATCTAACATTTCTTGAGGATTTATTTATTTTTTACTTCATTTTGTTTTATTTACTATTTTTAATGGGTAAGTAGAATGGTCCAAGGACTCTGTTTAAGTATGACCTGGGCCTTACAGCAAGTCTAGACAAGAACCAGAAATAGAAGCAACAACATTGAATGCATCAATAAAGTCATAAACAACAATTCTGATTTAGTTTATTTCTTGGTATGAAAGGGAACAGTTACTGTGGCAGTTGTGGTAACCAGAAAAACACATTTCACCCCAGAACACAATATATAAGAGTGATTATGCCGACAGCAGAATACTAAGCATAACTTCAGTTTGTCTGCTGTTTTAAAGGTATTTCTGACAGGCTTGCAGTTGTTCTATAACACAAAGTCAGCTGGGGATCGATTGTAGGAAATGCCACAAGCCTTAGGTTATGATATGGAAGAGGTGGAACTGAAAAGTACCATTAGTTGTGCTGGTGCTTGCATCTCAACTGGAACATGAATGGTGTGAATAGATTGATCTGGAAGGAAATGGGAGAGTGTATATGTGTTCCATGCCTAATGTGCAAAGACCATGCAGACTTTACTTAACTATGTTACTGATTACATTAGCAGGCAGGGATGCAGAGAATCATATATATAGAAGTTTCAATTCCTTGATGTTTTAGTCTTGAATGTGGTATTTCCACACTGACCATTGCATAGTATTGTTTATTGCTTTTCTATTTCAACTATATTTGTATAGTGGCCAGGTAAATTTAAGCTGTGTGGTTAACTTGATGCAGGTTCTGTGTAAGGTCAACCTAGTGCTATTAGGAAAACTATAAATACTGTTTAAAAGGTGTTCCTTTTTACAAAACTATACTTTTTGGCTGTTGCTTTTCTTTTTTACTTTAAAGTAATCTGTTATTAAAATGTACTAAATATATGTGTGTGTGTGTGTGTGTGTGTGTGTGTGTGTGTGTGTGTGTGTGTGTGTGTGTGTGTGTGTGTGTGTGTGTGCTTAGTTTTATAAAACTATAAATTCTTGGAACAGTTTCCCTAATGTTTCACAGTTTGGATGCAGCTGGGGCAAATAAAAAAAAGATCCCGTCACACTTGTCCTAATAAAGGATGCTCGGACGGATAACCTGCTCTCATTCCACTTGCGCAGGAAAGCTGAGATCAGTTGTATAAACGTCATATGCTTGTCAGTCTCATAAGGGGAAAATATGATAATTCTATGTTATGTATTGTAACTTGGTATAACATTCTGCACATGTGGCAACCTTTGCGTTATATACAGTGGCTATAAAAAGTGTACACACCCCTGTTAAAATGCCAGGTTTTTCTGATATAAAACAATGAGACCACAATAAATCATTTCAAAACTTTTCCCACCTTTAATGTGACCTCTAACCTGTACAATTCAATTGGAAAAACAAACAAATCTGTTAAAGGAAAAAAATATAAAAAATAAAAATCGTACAATAAGATGGTTGCATAAGTGTGCACACCCTTAAACTAATACTTTGTTGAAGCACCTTTTGATTTAATTACAACATTCAGTTTTCTTGGGTACACACCTGCCATCAATTAAAGAGACTCTGATTAACCCCAAATAAAGTTCAGCTGCCCTAGTAGGATTTTTTTTGACATTTACTCAGTTGCCTGCTACAGCCATGGTTCACAGAGAACTTGCAAAGCATCAAAGGGATCTCATTGTTGAATGGTATCACTCAGGAGAAGGGTACAAAAAAATGTTCACAGCATTGGATATTACATGGAACAAAGTTAAGACAGTCATCAAAAAGTGGAGAAAATATGGGACAACAGTGATTTTGCAAAGAATTGGACGTCCATCTAAAATGAATGAAAAGACAAGAGGAAAACTGGTGAGGGAGGCTGCCAAGAGACCTACAGCAACACTGAAGGAGCTGCAGGAATTTCTAGCAAGTACTGGTTGTGTACTACATGTGACGACAATCTCCTGTGTTTTCCATATGTCTGGCTTTTGGGGTAGGGTTGCAAGATGGAAGCCTTTTCTTACACAGAAAAATATCCAGGCCTGGCTAAAATTTGCAAAACAATGCATCAAGTCTCCCAAAAGCAAGTGGAAAAATGGATTATAGTCTGATGAGACCAAGGTTGAACTTTTTGGCCACAATTCCAAAAGGTCCATTTGGGGCAAAAACAGCACTTTGCATCACCAAAAGAACACCATCCCCACGGTGAAGCATGGTGGTGACAGTATTATGCTTTGGGGTTGCTTTTCTTCAGCTGGAACTAGGGCTTTAGCCAAGGTGTAGGGAATTATGAACAGTTCCAAATACCACTCATTTCTGGCCCAAAACCTTCAGGTGTCTGCTAGAAAGCTTAACAGCTAAAGATGCAGAAGAACTTCACCTTTCAACATGACAGTGACCCCAAGGATGCATTCAAATCAACAAAACAATGGCTTCACCAGAAGAAAGTTAAAGTTTTGGAATTGCTCAGTCCAGACCTAAATCTAATAGAAACTCTGTGGGGTGACCTGAAGAGGGCTGTGCACAAGAGATGCCCTGCCCTCACAATCTGACAGATTTGGATCACTTTTGCATGGAAAAGTAGACAAATATTGCCAAGTCAAGATGTGCCATGCTGTTAGACTCCTACCCAAGAAGACTGAATGGTGTAATTAAATCAAAAGGTGCTTCAACAAAGTATTAGTTTAAGGGTGTGCACACTTATGCAAGGTGTAATTAAATCAAAAGGTGCTTCAACAAAGTATTAGTTCAAGGGCGTACACACTTATGTAACCAGCTTACTGTACTTTTTTTATTTTTTAACAGATTTGTTTGTTTTTCAACTGAATTGTACAGGTTATAGGTCACATTAAAGGTGGGAAAAGTTTTGAAATGATTTATTGTGGTTTAATTTTTTATACCACAAAAAGCTGGCATTTTAACAGGGGTGTATACACTTTTTATATCCACTGTATCTGTCTCTGGTTTTAATGTTAATATTTGTTCTAATTAAGAAGTTGTCAGATCTAATGTTTTATGAGGTTCATAAATAATGCAAGTTTAAAAATATTGTGAACTCTAGATTTTTATGTAATAGAAAATAAACTTCTATCTCTCTCACATAAATAATTTACAGAACAAGACCATTAGCATCTGTTTTTCTGTGAAAACAAATCTGTGCTTTATATTTTGAGTAGGCTTGATTATTGATGCATACAATTCAAATAAAAAGATAATATTCCAAGTTATATCCCACAATACAGTCTAATGTATGTTTACAAAGGTAGTGAAGCGGTTCTAATAGTGACATAAAAGGTACGCACTCTAAAAGAGAAGTATAAAAAGAGATACTCAAGACACCAGTGTGTGTTTAACATGTGAGAGAAAGAGATTTGGATCATGGCATTGCTGATCATAGATGAAATTGTTTTTGTTTCATCACAGCTCTGAGATCACATTTGTGATCTGTAGATATCAAAACTCAAAGCACTGAGTATTTCTATATACGTGCAAAATGTACATACAACATCAGAGATCAATGCGTGTTAAACATTCTTTCCCCCATTTATTGTGGAACGAACCTGGCTGTTTCAGTGGGAGTGATATCTCTCAAGTGTCATTGATTTTTAAAGACTGTTTGCATGACTTTTGCTTTAGCTTGGTCTGACATTCCTTGTGAAGTTAAACGTGTTTCTTTTTTTGGCACAGAACAGTGGAAAGTAAATGAAAGCATCAGAACCTAAAGTTACAAACTTTGGTTTTATAAAGCAAATCTTAACACAAGCATCCTTACTCTTATCAGCTTCTAGAGAGTGGGGGGGGGGGGGGGTAGAACTGCTTTGAATGATTTGTGCCAGATTTTAAGCTCTTATCTCTTGTTCATGAGACAAGAAACTGTAAGATGAGCTGTCAGGAGTGAAGGTGGAAAACAGATGTTCATGAGAATTTCACCTGGCTCTATGTGACCTTCATGTTGACACAATGCCTTTGTTGCCAGTCGCAAGCAGAAAATACCCGACATGCAGTCAGATAGGAAACAAAAGCAGACGACAGATACATTGGTAAGATAGCCTGAATGTAGGCTGAATGAGATTTAATTAAATCTTTTCTTGTACAGAAATTAAATCAACCATTAAAAGGCGGTTGAATATACAGACATGAGGACAGTGGGAAAGTGGTAGCAGAGATAACGCAATACTGTTTATTTGGCAGACAATTTGTATTACCTCAAGCTACACTCTACTTGGCAATACTTCCTTTTTACATGAGAATGCATACATGCATATATAACATATCTATCTGATCTATATAGATGGGTAGATGGACAGAGAGATCAGCATTTAGATGGATGTCAGATTTCCTTAGTCATACTTAACCACTCTTTCATGTGGAAGTACATAACTGTTGCTGTTAGCATTAGTGTCCTATATTTCTCTTGGAAATTATCCTCTTGTGATTTATAAATGTTTATAAATGTCGTTAGGTATGGTAACTGGAGTGGTAAAAGAACAGTTTTCAGTCTTTATGAAGACATGAGCAAATTAAATAACACAAAAATTCATAAAGAAAAAATGAGAATAGAAAAGGTATAACATAGCAAGTCGAATAATGATACTTAGATAAAAATAACCAAACCTGAAAAACATGGCTGACTATTAGCAGAAGCACTGGAGGGACTGGGACTGAGCAGGGGAAGAAGAACTTGACTAGCTGGTGTTAGCTCAGTCATGTCAGGGGGAGGGTGTGTGTGGCCAGGCCCAAAACAATGGCAACACCTATTCATGGGTGAGTTGCAGCTAGGCAGAATTCTTCTCCGCTAGGCCTGGGGTTGGCAAAGCATATGTGGGAGCATGTATGTCTCAACTTCCCAACCAAGCAATGACTGCAGGGTCACAAGTCACCTGTGAGTGGGTTGGTAGGCCTCTCTTATGGACATGAAGCTGGAATAGTCCTATCAACATAAGTGCAATATGATTGTCTTTGCTGTCATAGAATTAAATTATACTATTTATCTAAGTTATGCAACCTGAACTAAATTATTACTTGCACAAGTACGGGAACTGTAAATTATGCTATGCTGCTATCCTATCTTAAAATGGTGATGGGTAAGTTATCTATGCGTGTATTTATATCTGTGCTGTTTAGAATTTCTTCTGTTACATGCTTCTTTCACCCTTTTGTGAAAACTGTTTTTCAATGCACACGAGCCTGAAGCAACAAAATTTCATCCAGTGATACATTGCATTTGCTGATTTGAATGGCAAGGAACTTTACTTTGACTTTGACTTGACCTGACTATCGTTGGAGATGTAGGGATTAGGTGGGCAGTTTGAATCCCCCCAGAGAAGAATGAATTGGAAGTAGAGCTCTTTCCTAGTCCAGGAATTCTTAGCTCTGACCCCCCTGATAAGATGAGTGGACCTGACTGGATATAGGTGGAGGAGCCACTGAGCAGGTTCATAGTGTGTAGGTCTTAGTGTGTGAAGAAAAAAAAATAACTGAGCAAATACCATCCAAAATTTACATCTGGACCAATATTAGAATGATGCATACCAGTACAGCACAAGTCCTTGCCATCAGTTAAGTTGAACGTTTTGTTTTATTTGCATCTAGGTCCAGGAAAGTTATTTTGCCATTATTGTGTACTCTGCCATCATCAAACTCATCACTGAGTATAATACCCCCTTCAATGTGTACCTGACCAGGAACATGTAACAACTGGAATGTCCACAGAGGTTCCTCAGAAAAAGAATGGAGGGGATAAACCCAATGTTATATGCAGATAGCTTCAAAGTTCTATCTCTATAATCTGTTTCCTACAGACTGTTGAGAGGCGATCTATGCCTGGCATACAAGACATCGTTGGATCTCATTCTAATGGACCTTTTGCATATCCACAAAATGAACAGCACCAAAACTACTAAATCTAAGGATTTAAACCTTGTTTGCAACTTAAATAGGACATGCTGGAGGGGTAGGTATGTATCTCAGAGAATCCCCATTTTCTGGAATAGGCTTCCCATACATGCAAAACTAACCCCTTTCCTATCCGTGGACCAATGGATGGGAAATCAGAACTTCACCCCTGGTCTGACATCTATGTCTCTGAAGGAGAAAGGCAGCTGTTAAATCATGCCCTAATTAAGATTCACCCTCTAAGGTGTTATAATTCATGGGATATATTTAGGCTGCAAGGCTAAGCTAATAAAGGCCCCACTGGTTGTTAGCATAGTATACTCCAATGAACCTATAAATGATTCCACTGTCACCTTTAATTCAGTATGTTTATTGTATAACTCCATGATGGTCTCACTTTTATCTGAAGTTTGTTTTCTGAGTGCCCCCCCCATTCAAGGAGATGAGTTTCAATATCATTTGAAAACTTGGGAACAAAAAAACAACGTGTACTAGAACTTTTTTGACATTTGGGATGTCAGCAATTCAAAGGCAGTAAATCATTTCTATCAATTTGTGGCCATATCTTCCTAAGGTACAACTGCTGACATTTAATTTTTTTTACTACAAGAGTAATTGTACACCACTATTGTTTGCATTTCTGTTTGTCTGTCTTTATATAAATAAATGGGGAAATAGATAGACTGCTTATGCCACAGAGGTAATATATGAAAGATCTGTTTGTCCTCATTCTCCTGGGATAAATGTTAATTTTTTTTTTGTACTAGAAAATTCTTAACCAGTACTACACAAATACTGAAAGCTGTAAGTTTCCCCATCTCTGATGTTCATTTGCTAAAGCCAAAATATTACTTTCTGACAGCCTTCATCACATTCCTCAAAATGGCACATTTCCCATTGCTCTAGCTGATTTTGGGGATAATTATTTGACTATTTGAAGTGTTGATACCCTCTAGAGTGAGTCCTAAAACACAGAGACCATTGTTCAAGGCATGAAGGTTAGGGGATGTAGGGAGGCTTGCCCCATGCAAAAAAAAAAAAAAAGTTTTAAGGAGAAAAATTATGTTCAAAAATTGCTCTTCTGGATTTTTGATCTTTCTTTTCGGTCTGTTGGCACTCAGCTTTACAAGTGCTGATATTTCAATAAGGAGACAGTTTTGGGGTTTACATAGTGCAACAGTAGAATGCACCACAGGTTAGTTCTTTCAGTGCCACAGTTGTGCATGTCTCAATGGTAGGATCTGTTACCACTTGCTACATTGTAGAGTCAAGTTTAGCAATAGCTGTCCAGGTTGTCTTGTCTGTGTAGCCATCAAGGGTCCCTTATGGGAGGTCTGTCAGACAGGTTGTTGTACTTAGAATTTTAAAACTGCACAACCAGCCTGCTAACTGGAATCACTCAGGAGCTACTCTTGTGGGTTTCACCCCAATAACGGAAAGGTCAGAATGGATAATATGCTACGGTGTATATATTTCTTTCCGCTGACAAATTCTTTACCAAATGTGTGTGTGTAATATAGGTTCACTAGAACAAAAATACATTATTACTATACAATTATGTCTCATTTTAGAATTGGAGTTGCCCCGGTGTTAGTGCTTTAGCTGTGGATGGGGGCCATGACTCGCTGCTGTTTCTGTTTTTATAAGAGGGGTTGGCAAAGGCCGATATATATGTCTGAAATCATTCATTTTCTAATAAATCTTAATCCTGTTCAAAGTCTGAAACTAATGTAGGTCAAAAATAATATTAAAACTCAGGTGCCACGAAACGTAGAACAGGTCTGTGTTCCTCCAAAAGAATACTTATGGACGTATCGGCTTTGTCTATGAAAAAGTGGATAAATCATCCTTCAACATTTGTTAGGACACCTCACTGGGTACTTGGTATTGAATCTGTAGTATAAGGTACATTTAGGGTAAAAATGCTAGCTGAGAAAATATTCCAACCATTTTTTTGTAGCTTGAGCAGCAACAAAGGGAAACATTTGCGGTACCGTCTGAAGGGGTTTTTATATTACCCCTAAAATATTTTCTTACTTAAATTATTTATACTGATTATATAGGCTACCATTCAGCCTGCTGCTAGATGTTATACTTATAAATACTCAAGTTATTACAACATATGTGGCCCTGCTATCAATAGCGTATCAGGTGACTTTCCTTGTTGCTGAAATATTCCTCGAGTAGCTATAATATTGCAATCACTAAGGTCTCCATACTTGAGGTGAAAACAAAGGAAATGACCTAATTATTCCAGCCACCACAAAAGAGCATTTTTACCCATAACACTTTGCTTAAATGCCAATCAACCACCCTTTCATTTGATGGATTGCTTATAGGGATTTCTTCTACTCAAAGTGCACTATCTCATATTCTTTTAGTAGTTTTTAATCTCCTTAAAGGGACTTGATTTCTAATATCTTGCTAGATTCCACCAGAAGTACTAGTCCTGGTGAGTTCTGCCTTAGTACAGTTTCATAAAGCTGCTGAAGCATTCTCATTTTACTAGTATTGCTTAGATGTGAAGAGCATAAAGCTCATGTTTGCCTAATCCTGCCAGAACCACTGTTCTTACTAATTATGTTTTATCCCTGGCTTTAAAAATACTCCTTAGTCAGGGGCATACCTCTCAACCTCTTAGCACAAAAGTGAATGTCTAAGTAAATAACCTGTTTGAAGTGAGATTTGAAAGGGATAAGCTCTTATACTAATAGTAGCTTAAATGAAATCTTCTGTGATCCCTTAATCCTCAGCAGGCCCCATGCTTCTGTGTTAAAAAGCTCCAATTCTCTGTCCTGTGATGTTGAACAGGGGGCATAACTCCCACATTGCCCCCTGTTTGCCAGCAAAATAAATAAGCATTTATCAGAAAGCCCATCTATTGCAGGGCAGGTTGCGGATAACGTTTGGTTGATTAGGGTAGCAGAAGATGATAACAAATAAGTGATGCATGAAGTGATGGCCATCATAGTGATGCAAATGGCTAATACACTAATGTCTCGCCTGCCTCCATTTTGCAGCTAAGGGACTTGGGGGTATTTTAATGGCACTGAACATTCTGTACACCATTACTGTGGGGGTAAAAGGGAGTCAGGCTTTACTGTGACACTCATACTTGTGTGCTCTCAGGTCATTATTCCTTCAAAGTCAAGGTGTAGGGAGGGACAGCATTCTTTTCTTGCCTTCATCTCATTGATATAAAAAAATAGAAAAGTTTTATTTTTGAAAACCCAGAGTTCAAACTAAAGGTGACTACATAGCATCACATGTTCTGCTCCATTAGTTGGCATTTGTGCTAGCTCAACATCACATGTTCTGCTCTGTTGATATGTTCACTGGCACAACAATACAAATTCTACTCTGTTGGCATGTGCACTGGCATAACATCACAGATTCTGCCCTTTTAGCATGTGGATTGGTACACCATACATTCTGCTCTGTTGGCATGTACACTGGCACAACATCACATGTTCTGCTGTGTTGACTTATGCACTGGTGCACCATAAGTTCTGCTCTGTTGGCATGTGCACTGGCACAACATCACATATTCTGCTCCGTTGGTATGTTCACTGGCACAGCGTCACATGTTTTGCTCTGTTGACATGTGCAATGGCATAACATCACAAGTTATGCACTGTTGGCACATGAACTGGCTCAACATGACATGTTCTACCCTGTTGGTATGTTCACTGGCACAGCATTACAGGTTCTGCCCTTTTGGCATGCTCAGTGGTGCACCATAAGTTCTGCTCTGTTGGCATGTGCACTGACATAACATCACAGGTTCTGCCCTGGTGGCATGTGCACTGGTGCACCATAAGTTCTGGTGAATTGGCATGTGCACTGGCTCAGCATCACATGTTCTGCCCTGTTGGCATGTTCACTGGCACAGCATCACAGCTTCTGCCTTTTTGGCATGGGCAGTGGTGCACCATAGGTTATGCTCTGTTGGCAGGTGCACTGGCACAACATTACATATTCTGTTGTGTTGGCATATGCACTGGTGCACCATAAGTTCTGCTCTGTTGGCATGTGCACTGGTGCACCATAAGTTCTGTTCTGTTGGCATGTCCACTGGCACAACATCACATATTCTGCTCTGTTGGTATGCTCACTGGCACAATTCACATGCTCTGTTAACATGTGCAATGGCTCACTATCACATGTTCTGCTGGCATCTGCACTGGCACAGCATCATGTGTTCTGCCCTGTTGGCATGTGTAGTGGCACAGCATCACATGTTCTGCCCTGTTGATATGTTCACTGGCACAACATCACAGATTCTGCCTTTTCAGTCTTCAGATATCCTACAAAATCATCTTAATAGATGCATTGAGACAGTTGTGGCCTCATGCAATAAGCACAAAACAAGTAATAAAAACAAGCCACCCTGGTGAAATCCCAGTATCATTAGGTTGTATAAGCAAATACCTATAATAATAAGAAATAATAATAAGAAATAATAATAAGAAGAAAGAAATGGCAAAATTAGCAAGTGTAATTTCCCCGTAGGATAAAACCCTCAATCAAAGAAAGAAACTCAGCAGACAAATCAACTCTACTAAAGCCAAATTTGAGATGAAAATAGCCTTCTATGCCAACAGCAACCATAATGTTTTCTTTAGCTATGTCTGCAACCTCAAAGGTAGCACACAGCAATGTGCAGAACTAATTAGAAATGGAGCTACCTATACACAGAGGAAAGATATAACAAATCACTGGCTGCAAACTCAGCTCTGATTTTAAACCCCCCCCCCCCATAGCCACCCCTTGGGGAATACCATCAAACATAACCTCTCCCAAATATCACTTGAGAGCAGGGGCTTGCCACATTCTCCAAAGCCAAGAATACCATATCGATGGACCCAAATAATATCCCAGGGTGTCTCCTAAATAGCATGAACATGACCTACAAGGACTAGAGTCATCGTTTAACAGCAGCTTTTTCACACATACTTCATATCATGAGAATGGAAAACTGCAATGGTTATCCCTCTGTGCAAGGGTAGGTCATCTACAGACACTGGAAACTACAGACTCATAAACCTGAGCAGCCATGGAAAGAATTATCATGTAAATAATTAACAATGACATAGGAAATCTACAGACACTGGATTCAACCTAGTTTGGTTTCATCAGGGGACATTTCATGCTTGCTGAACCTGGTAGACTTTTTCGAAAAAGTCACCAAGGCAGTGGATGAGGACAAAATGGTGTATACATCATACCTCGATTTGGCCTAGGCATTTGATTCAATAACCCACTTGGGCATTGCAGACAAACTCATGGAATTACATAGAAACCCCTATGTCACTCACTAGATACCCAAGTCACTCTCAGATAGGACCCAAGAAGTTAGGATACAACAAGCTGCTCACTAGTAGAGTGCCTAAGGGTTCTGTGCTAGGTTCACTCATTGCTCACTAGTGGAGTGCCTAAGGGTTCTGTGCTAGGTTCACTCACTGCTCACTAGTGGATTGTCTAAGGGTTCTGTGCTAGGTTCACTCGCTGCTCACTAGTGGATTGCCTAAGGGTTCTGTGCTAGGTTCACTCACTGCTCACTAGTGGAGTGCCTAAGGGTTTTTTGCTAGGCTCACTTGATGCTCGCTAGTGGAGTGCCTAAGGGTTCTGTGCTAGGTTCATTCACTGCTCACTAGTGGAGTGCCTAAAGGTTCTTTGCTAGGCTCACTTATTGTTCACTAGTGGAGTGCCTCAGGGTTCTGTGCTAGGTTCACTCGCTACTCACTAATGGAGTGCCTAAGGGTTCTGTGCTAGGTTCACTCACTGCTCACTGGTGGAGTGCCTATGGGTTCTGTGCTAGGTTCACTCGCTGCTCACTAGTGGAGTGCCTAAGGGTTCTGTGCTAGGTTCACTCGCTGCTCACTACTGGAGTACCTAAGGGTTCTGTGCTAGGTTCACTCCTTTTTGGCATCTACTTCTCTGAAGTTAAGGCCAGCATCAATGGCCTCTTACTGAACATGTTTGCACACACTTGCACACAAATGCTCTCTAGGAAGGCATGACACAAAATAATAACTGGTGCCAGAGCACCTGTCTAAAACTCAGTGTCATGCACAATAGTTATCTTTTGGGAAGATGGCTACCCTTGGAAACTACCACATTGATAATCCACTCCTAAGAGATTACCTATTTGGTAATGCAACTAGATAGTAACCTAGCCTATGACTATAATGTATCTATGGTAGTAAGGAAATAATTCTGTGTTGCACACTGTGTAAGCAAGGGTATGCCATCTAGGTCCAAGGGTGTCATTATTCCACTGTACATGGTCTCCACAAAAAGAATACAGAGCATAAACAACATGTCTTAAACAGATCACCTCAGATCCCTATTCCTGTACTCAGTCACTCACAGACTGCTGAGAGACGATCTATGCCTGGCTTACAAAGCATCCAATGATCCTGCCCTTATGGACCTGTTGCATATCTGTAAATGAAATAGCATCAGAATTACCTCCTTTAGGAACCTAAACCTCATCTGCAACATAAATAGGACATGTTGGAGGGACAGGTATTTGTCTCAGAGACTACACATTTTCTGGAACAAGTTTCAAAGGTTGCATTTTATGTTCTGGCTCTTACAATGGTAACTAGGCTCTACACTTGTATTTTGGTTGTGTTTCCTCTGCTTATGCTTATCACTAGTGCAATCAGCAAATACATTTATTTATATGGTTTCTATTTAATTTTCTGACTATTTTAAGAGAATTCCCAATGCCACACATAGTATATGTGGAATATATGGTCAGGATATCAGGAAACTCCTATATTTTTCACAGATGTCATGAGAGTGCTTTCTATCCATCTTATCTACCACAATATTTGATAAACGGAACCTTTATTTAATATTTTATCTGAAAGTCAAGACCTGAGGACTGCAGTACCCAACTTTTTCCACATTACAATACCAGTAATAGCACATAAATCTAGGTGCATGGGGTGGTGATGGAACCCAAAGTATTCTGATTTCCCAGCTTAGAGGAGAATTTGGACCTTGCAATATCATTCATTTGAACAACATTTTGAGCTGTCTGGTATTGTGAAACATGAGTCTCATACAATTAATATACTTGTTAAGACAATTGGCAACCATTAAAACAGAGTATATTTGCAAATAATTTTAAGAAAGGCTATTCAAGTTAAAACCCAAGTCTGAATGCAGTAAATAATAAATCTCCTAATGAAAAAAGAATATGACATATTTTTTTGGCAGATTCACTATATATGTTTTATTTTTTTTGGCAGATTCAGTATATGTCTTATGGTGTACACTAAAACATAGACTGATCCAAGGTTTGGCAGTGTGAAGAGGAAAAAGCCCCAAAACATGCAAAAAAACATGATAATTAAAAGTATTCTTGAAGTCTGCATAAGAACTGCGTGTAGAAAGTTCACAGATAATATTGTACTGCCAGTCTGTTTTGTTAGGCAAAATTATTTCATTCCTTGTAGCAATAATCAATAAAATATTTAATTACTGAAATAATTCTTTGACACTGCTTCGATTTCAGCGACCTTACTCCATCATTTTAATAGTTTCATTGCATTTTGAAATGCTTAATCTGCCCTTTTTCTCTTCACTGACTGTGGCCTTCCACTAGCTCATATGCAGAATACAGATGCTGTTCAGATGCAGGAAACTGGTTTGGTTCTGTGAAAAAAAACCCATATATATAAAAAAAAAATATATATATATATATATATATATATATATATAGAGAGAGAGAGAGAGAGAGAGAAAGAGATACTGTAGATATTTAACTGAGATCATTTTCATCAAAATTACATTTTTCAGTATTATATCACATTATTATAATCAACAATTTGATTTTTTTAAAAATAAACTAAAACTAATAATTCAATACTTTTAATGTCTTCTAAAGTTTACCAACGAATTCCTTCATATATTTAAGTCTGCTTAGTAATTTTATTTTAATTATCAGTTGCAGATATCAGATGTTGCTTCAGGGGCTATCTCCACAGATTGTTACCTTTTTATAATAGGCAGTTATTATTTTATATTTGTTCATTTGCAGGTAGAAAGACTGTCCACAAGGGTCTATTTTCAGCCATGACCTCATTGCAAATATCTGTTAAGATAAACAGTAATTTAGAAGTCAATACAGGATAACAAATGTAACAAATGTTAGCTTAATAAATGAACAAAACCTATAGTTGTGCGTTTTCTGTCTCCCTGGCATTTTGCAAAAGGAGGCACAAAAGAAAAGTATACTTCATTGTGGATATCTGGAGTCACGTTTCACATGACAGCAATGCAATGACGACAAAGACATTTCCTGGTTTGTTCTATCTAAGTCAAGAGCTATGTTACAACAAAAGGTTATTTAAATGCCATTCTTGTTGGAGCAGTGGGACTTGTTAGGCTGACATTTTCAAGTTGCCTTTCTAAAGTACCATAGTACCCTTGACTTCTGCCGAATTTATTTTGTTTGAAGCAATTTTAATTTGTTCTGCCATGAGGCAATGTAGCATAGCATATTATCATGGCTGTGATGCTAGCCTGCAAGGGAAGAAGCCTTGGTTTGAACTAACATGCCACCACTGGCAAGTCAGTTAACTTTCTTACACTCTAATGATGCCACTGAGAATTGTTTTATATAGTTATATGTGTATAAGGACTTTGACAAATGAACAAAGTCATGAAAACTGTTGAAAACTCTTTTTTTAGAATTTTACTTTCATACCTGTCAACATCTCAGTATAAGAATTCTGGACAAAGCCAAAAATAACGTGGGGACAAAAGCCCAGACTCAATGATAGATTTTAAATAGGTAGAATGTTTCTGGAATAACAAGTGCTGCATTAGCATGCATTATCTGAAGGTCATTAAGTCAGAAACTCAAATATCTGTTACTGTTTAGTGATTTGAATCCTCAATGATTTGTCAGAAAAAAAAAAAACTACTCATTTTTTGATGTATAGAACAAAAGTTTGAGACAAATATCTAGACGGTCTGTGAGTTTCTGGACAGTTGAGGCATTCCTCATACAGAGGATTTCAGAAACCCGATAAATCCCCTAATTCTATATACTACCCCAAGTAGTTTTGCATCTGGCATTTGAGATGGATTTTAGGACTGAGTAACCTACATTCAGATGCGACAATAGTGAATATGCTGTGCCTCCGGAAGTATGTTTGTTCATGGGTCATGGCTGCTTGCAGTTCGATACATTTAAATCCATCTGATGATAATCCTATTAGCTGTGCTGTTTTTAGTCTTATCAGTCATGCCCCTTCACATCATGGCTGACTCACTAATCCTTATTTTTTCATTGATTTATTTGTCCACTAGGTATGTGAATTGTTCCTGTTAGATCCTTTCCAACTATGACCCAAACCACAAGGGGTAGATAGTGATGGTTGTAGATATTATTAATATTATGGAAACACTGACCATACCAGGGGGGGGTGCAAAACATCACCCTTGTTGTCTATTGCTAACTCCATGCATTCTTTCTTTTTATAATGTGTGACACAGACCCTCCACCACCCTCTGCAGTATAGTAACACCCATAATACCAGTCTTCAGGAATAAAAAGCAGATTTCATTAAATGGCAGATATCATTTGTAAAGCCTTGCCAGTATATACCATTATAATGCTAACATATTCCATTGTAAATGCCAACATAGACCACTGTAACTCTGTTAGGTTATCTTTCCTCTTTATACAGTATATAGAGATCATATCCCTTAACAACAGAATAGATGGAAGATGTCCTTAGGAGAATAAGGAAATAGTGCCATGTTCGTATCATAAACCACACACGAGAGGCTAAATGAATAAAGTGTATCCTGGATTAGAGAGGGACTGCATGTTACAAAACATTTAGTTATCTGCAATAAGGGAACAGACTAAAATAAGGCAGTAAATCCATACTTAAAATTTGTTCCACAGCCCAGTTAATTGACAACTCATCAGAAATAAACTGATGAAACTGCAAATTACTAAAAAAAAAGGGAACAAGTACTTTTGTAGGGAGGCACCCATCTTCACTCCCCACACTATAATGCCTCGGAATATGCTAACTCTAAGGTCGCTGACCCTATGAGTAAGGGGAACATTCCATTACTCCACACTTTAGCTATCCCAGAGTTATGAGTACAATTCCAGCTGACAAAACAGGGAACTGGCAAAACAACATTAATTTTTTTTTTAATATTATCTCAGCTAATAACAGTACTCCCAAAACTATCTGAATATGAGAGGCTCGAAATTATGACAGCACAAAGTGATGGTGGCTCAGATGTAATGTAAGGAAGTACATTTGTTCAAGTAAATTTACCTGGTATAGCTGGAGTGTCAAAAATCCTTGACAGAACTACATGAATCTGCAGTGCAGGTATATGGCAATTACTCCATGAAAGAGAAATTAGTATACTTACTTGAAAGGAACCACAGCTTGTCCTTTAATTAGGACAGTGAGCAGAGTAAGTATGTTAAGACATCTTTATCTGGAAACTGATTCTGACTTTGTGTATCTTTCATACAAGCAGTAGCCCATACCCAGCATTATTCTAATGCTATTAGTTGCATCCTTTGTTTTGCCTTATCCGCTTTACAAAGTATTCATCAGATGGTACCACATTTGCAGTTTCATGCATAAAGAGCATTGTACAGAATTTGATTATGCTGTCTAACTGTGCATTTCTGTGCTTCATTGTATTTATATATTTATTAATTAGTGTTTTAGTTTATTAAGTGAGTGGTCACACTGAGCTCCTGACGGTGTGGAATAAATGCCCTAGATAATGTTGTTGACCTATTCCTGTCATAAATTGTACCTCTCATAAGTTTGCTGCAATACATTGCTTTTTCCACGGACACTACAGTAGGTCTAGAACATAAGACTGTAGCATCCATGGTAAAAGCAATGTATTGCAGCAAACCTATGGCAGGTACATGCTTTATTCTTATGGGCTGATATGATACTTAGCCAGGCCACTTCCTCTGACCATAACATAAATTCTGCAAGTCGTTGCTGTCTCCTTCAGTTTTTTTACACAAAACCAGGCTTCCAAATTACAGTATTTTGATATTTTACACCCATATCATCTGACAGTCTAGAGTTTCATGTGATGCACAAATTATAAATATGTAACTTTTTCCTGAAAATTGACAGTAGAAATTGGGTTTATTAAAATGCTTGCCTGATTTTTACTTTGTTCTTTCCTTTTTGCTGTTGATCCTGGCATACCATCACTTGACATCTGTTGAACATGTCTAGGCTTGGACTTGACACATCTTTCCTGCACCATTCAGAAGGGCGGTGTTTTCAATATGCTACCATGGTTTGGAATACATATTTGGTGGGGGAACTTATACTATTACTGGATCCCTGGAACACTAGTCTGTCATTCTTTGGTAATAACATTTCACACTTGCTGCACTTATATTGATGGGTAAAACCCACAGACTGCATCCAACAGCATCAATCCAGCCTGTTGAACAGTTTTCCCTTAGCTCTATTCATCCTTAAAGAGCTTGCTTGAAACATTTGGTTTCTGTAAGCTGAAAAGGTAGTCTTATTTACATTTCCTGGCTCCTGATTGTTTTTTTTTTCCTTTTCTTTTTGGAATCCCTCCTACTGGGGTTGCTCTACCTGCTCCATTCGCCCTTCAGGCTCACTCCGCTCCCCTACCCTGCTCCCATATCTCACCCACCCCGAGTACTTCTACTCTTGAGCACTAGGCTGACACTCCCTCACTCTATCCATCCAATTAGACGCACTTCCTGTTATCCTGTTTCCTCCT
The DNA here is from genome assembly GCF_019279795.1 of Protopterus annectens. Classification (NCBI taxonomy): domain Eukaryota; kingdom Metazoa; phylum Chordata; order Ceratodontiformes; family Protopteridae; genus Protopterus; species Protopterus annectens. The sequence continues at coordinate 702,854,302 of NC_056748.1, forward strand.
CCTAGACCTATACCATGCTTGTGCTTCACTTATCACTTCTTACTACAGACACTCCCTCACTCTATCCATCCAATTAGACGCACTTCCTGTTATCCTGTTTCCTCCTCCTAGACCTATACCATGCTTGTGCTGCACCTATCACTTCTTACTACACTCGTATTACTATCTCACCTCACTACTTATCATCACAACACATTCCAGACACCCACATTTCATCACACCACAAACCCACCTTACCATACTATTCCATGTATATATCTCACCATCAGTCCTACACTTGTCAATATTACTAGCCTCCAATATTTTCCATTTAAATTAATACCTACTAAAGATAGTCACTATAATTCTCAGTTATTCGATAATGAGCTTATCAAACAATTGAAACTACTTACCAACATTGCCTCTAGGCTGCGCTTAGTGGTGACATCCACCCAAACCCTGGACCACTCTCAGATGACACCAACCCATCTAGTCACTCTAGTCTCAACACCCGCACATATCCAATCCTAAACAGAAAAACATCAGACCTATTGCTAATGAACATTAATATTAGAAGTATAGCCAACAAATTAGACATCCTCCATGCCACTCTAGCTACATACTCCCCAGACATAGTCATAATCACTGAAACGTGGTTAAAACTAAGTACAAAAGATAATGAAATACTACCCCCAGGTTACTCCATACTACAGGTGGATAGACTCAACAAAAGATGTGGTGGAGTTGCTGTCCTCTTTAAAGACCACTTCACTTTAACTTTCCTTGAATGCAAAACCCCACAACTGGACAGTGCAGAAATCATCTATACCATACTAACCATATAACTATATCCCACCTGGAAATAATGTCCCAGTTATAGAATGTCTATTGCACTGGGCAAGTAGTACTCTTAGTCAGGAGACATTCATACTGGGTGATTTTAATTTAGACTGGTTTGCATGTGATAGACATCCTAAATCTAGCTTTGTTTGTATAACTTGAGCACTAATCCAGGCTATATTTTTTGGAGAAGGTTCCCCTGTACCCTAGTGGCAGGAGTTTGCAATTAGAACTTGTCTGATTGACGACTGCTGTAACAAGGCTCAGTTTTGTGCTTTTTTACTGGTTAATTGGTAATTTGTTTAAATCAGTTTGCACGTTTTCTATTGTTATATAAAAAAATTGCACTTTATTCATCTGCTTTTACTGTCTTTGTGTTTCTTCCTACTTTATTACTTTATTTTGCTTTTGCTGCTTGTTCTTAAAAGTACTTAATTGCATTTATTCTGCTGCATTTATTACTGCTTGTTAGTAGCTTGATTAAATTATAACTGCTATTCTAAGCCTTTGGTTGAAGCACTTGGACTTCAGACCAGTTGTTTTACATTAAGAAGTTTTGTGGTCTGCACTGTTGTGGCAGAACAGGTAACTTACATCCTTCTAAGTTGGGAGTTGCTGATTGAAGGCTTAGTGTCTGTTATTCTAAAAGTGTATTAGTTCTGGTTTAAGCACTTGGGCTTCGGGCCAGTTATTTTACATTAAGAAGGTGTGGTCTGCACTCTTGTGTGAGGAGAGGGTAGATTCTACCCTTTTGAGCTGGGAGTTTCTGGTTAAAGCCTTATTGTGCCTACTTATTTGAACTGTTTCTTTCTGAAACTGGTACACCTTGTTTGCTGTAGCATAGACTAAATTCAGACCTGCTGAATCTAGCTTTGGTTGTATAACTTGAGCACTAATCCAGACCATCTTTTTTTTGGAGAAGATTCACCTGCACCCTAGTGGCAGGAGTGTGTAGTTAGAACTTGTCTGATCGAAGACTGCTGGAACGGGGCTCAGGTTTTAGCTTTTTATTGGTTAATTGGTTAATTTGTTTAAATCAGTTTGTTCATTTGCTACTGTTATATTAAAAAAAAAAATACACTTTATGCATCGCCACTTAGCTAGGGTTAAACTATTCCCGGCGTCATAAAGTCTGCTCTTCAAATTTTCCCTTAGAACTAGCCAGTTTTTTAGTTTTAGTACTCAAATCTGTTTCTTTGAGCTCAGCACTTGTTCAGAACTCGTTGTAAGCACTAAATAAGCTACAGATTACTACTGCACTCAACTTTCCTCACTTGTCTAGAGGAAAACAGTTTTAGTACTTAATAAATAAGCACCTATCCAGGCATGTCTAAGGGTCAGCTCCCGGTATTTTCTCCTGTCTACCTGATGAATCTGGACATCTTGGGGCAATGCAGAAATTGCCTCATGTACACAGTCAACCATCTCCTCCTACCACCCAACACTACAACCTGTGAGAGATGCACTTATATAGCCAAACTGGAAGAAAAGCTCTCTTCATCCAAGACTGGACTAGACAGTCAAGAGGAGAAGGTAAACACTTGCACCACACCACACTCATCACATAGTCCCTAAAAACCTACACCACCACAACAGACACATAGAAACACAAAACACACACCTACATTCATGGAGGCTCTCAATAAAAATCTGCTCAAGCAACAGAGACCTCCAAAGCAGAAACACAAGCAACCTCCACCCCCCAACACAAACCAAATGACACATAGCCCACAAACTCAGTGTGCCACTCAACCACATTCCATACCGCATAACAACATACCCAACACTCTAGTCATAGGTGACTCTATAGTCAGGCACACTGATGTTCCACTCACCAGGCTAAACAAGGAGAAAGTTACTGTCAGCTACCTGTCGGGTGCCAGGATCCGCCACATAATGCACGCACTTAGGTCATTTCACAACAATTACAAATTTGACTTTGTCATTGTCCATGTTGGTTTGAATGACCTGAGACGTACCTCCCTGGAATACATGAAAAGAGACACGGTGGAGCTCTCTGATCTTGTAGCCCAGGCAGGTAAGACCCTAGCCCTGAGTAGCATCCTGCCATCACCCAGAATTATACCACAGTACAAGGACAAAATGATTGACTTCAACAATTGGCTAAGCTTCTGGTGTCATTCTAAGGGGATCCAGTATCTGTCTGCCTGGGATGACATGATCAACAGACCATGATGCTTTGCCAGACATGACCTGCACCTGTCGCCTTTGGGATTTCAGATACTGGCTAAGGCCCTTGCCATTCCTATAGTGCCTTTTTTAGGCAAGGTTCAAATGACAAATTCACCACCATAACAGGTACAAGCAAGCAACATTTGAGGGTAATGCTACTCAGTGCTAGAAGTCTAAACCTCAAAATGCATTCACTTGAGGCACTCCTTAAAATGGAGAACATCGACATCTGTGCAGTGACAGAGACCTAGTTCAAGGCTCTAGAGAGCACCCCTGCATTACCAGGCTATAATTCTTACCACACTTTTTGGCCACCTAACCTGGACTGAAACACTAAAAGCGGAGGCATGTCCATATTCATTAAGGATATCCACACCTCCAGGCTAGTTGCTCAGCATAATGCATCTGAGATTATCCAAGTGCAACTAATTCTGGGCAAGACCACAATCCAGATCCCCTACCATGCTCCAGGATTCCCACTCCTCATTTCTTGATACACTGGAAAATATTAGGGTACAACCCAACACCCTCATAATGGGCGATTTCAACTACCTCACCATTAACTGGGAAAACTATTCATGTACCAACTCTTTTGCTCAATGTTTTCTGGAATTCATAAATTCCAATGCCTTGGATTAACTTATCCACACCCCCACCAGGGGCAGCAATATCCTAGACCTGGTCATTACCAACATGGGCGACCGGTGTTCCACACGAGAGGTCAATTCCTTGTTGGTCAGATCCGATCACAAGCTAATCATCCTAGACATCCACATCTTGCCCCCACCCCCCATTAGGGAAACCACTGTAAACAATTTCTCCAAAGCCAACTTCTCGCTTCTTAAGACAGAAGTGGCAAACTTCACGACACCCTTGCAGATGGACAATAGAGGTATGACTGCTGAATCCTTCACAAATACACTTTATAAGCACTTACAAGAATGCATGGATCATGCTAACCCTAACAGAACCAAGATGCTATCCTCCAAAAAAAGATGCCAATGTGGTGGTCCCCTGCCATAAACAAACTCTACAACAAACAAAAGAAACTTTTGCAAAAAAGAGTAAAAATCCCATCACTGGAGGAACTCCCTGGTCACCCTTAGTAAGAAGATGAGATCCCTCATAAAATCCTCCAAAGCTAGTTACGAAAACAAAATCACCACTGATTCTAAAGACAACCACAAAGCATTCTATAGCTATGTCAAGAATCTCAATGGCAACAATCAGATCTTCTCTGAGTTACAGCACAATGGCACTAAATATATGGAACCAACTGATATTGCCAACATCCTGGCAGATAGGTTCAGTGCTAACTTTACCCCCCTCTCACCCCCTAAAGGGCCCATATCTATACTGGAAGAATGCAAAGTCCCTATAATCATGGCTGCACAGGTAAAAAACACACTCTCCAAAGCCAAGAACACAGCATCCATGGGACCTGACAACATCCCAGGTTGCGTTCTACATGAAGTACAGAATGAACTGGCACCCCACCTAAGCACCATGTTCAATCATAGCCTCACATCAGGCTTTGTTCCCACTGAATGGCACACAGTGGCAGTTATTCCACTCCACAAAGGGGGAGCCACCACAGACCCCGGGAACTAACGCCCCCTTAGCCTAACAAGCCTGGTCTGCAAGGCCATGGAACGTATTAACATGGAACTTATAAACAAAGACATTGGTAATCTCCAAACTCTGGACCCCACCCAGTTCGGGTTTATAAAAGGCAGATCATGTCTCCTAAACCTGATAGACTTCTTTGAAGCAGTCACCAAAGCCGTAGATAAGGATAAGGTGGTTCACACACCCTATCTAGATCTCGGCAAGGCTTTTAACACCATCCCCCACTCTGGAATTATAGATAAACTCATTAAACTAGGTATAAATCCCTATGTCACAAGATGGGTTGCCAACTGGCTCACTGACAGAACCCACACTGTGAAAGTAGCAGACCCCAAATCCGACTTCAGACCAGTGACAAGTGGAGTACCAGAGGGTTCAGTCCTGGGTCCTCTCCTGTTTGGTATCTACTTTTCTGAAGTACAGGTTAACACAGAAGGTCTTTGGCTAATGAAGTTTACAGATGACTGCAAACTAGGAGCCATAATCAAAACTCATAATGATGTGGACATTCTACAAAAGGGCCTCACTGAGACAGATGCCTGGTGTCAAAGCCATGGCCTCAAGCTCAATGCCAAAAAGTGCATTGTCATCCCCTTTGTTAAAAAGTCTGTACCCATGAGCTACCACATAGGTGGTAGTCTACTTAACACTGAAAGTGTGATAACAGACATTGGGACACAGGTGGACAGTAGTCTCTCCTTTGATAATCTCGCCACAGTAGTTAGGAAATCCTTCTACATGGCAACCTCATCACAAAAGGTTTCTCGTCCAGGAAAAAAGAGGTAATTTTTCCCCTCTACTTGTCACTCATTAGATCCATTATAGAGTACAATGCCCCTTTTGGTATGTACCTCACAAGACATCTACATCAACTGGAAAGGCCACAGACATACCTCACAAAGAAGATTACCGGCCTCAAAGAGATGCCCTATGTAGACCATCTCAAAAATCTCCAGCTTTACTCCGTCGCATATCGCCTACTCAGAGGCGATCTCTGCCTAACATGCAAAGCTATGTCAAACCCTGAGCTGTTGGACATGTTCCACTTAAAGAAATCCCAATCCCTCCAAGCTACACACTCTAAAGACCTAAACCTTGTCACCACAATAAACAGAACATGCTGGAGGGATAGATTCCTGTCCCAGAGACTTCTCATACTCTGGAAGAAGCTACCTATATATATACACACACATATATATATATATATATATATATATATATATCTATATCTCTATATATATATATATATATATATCAAACAAAGCTCCTCATTAGCACTCTTCAAGAAAAATCTTGATGATTGGATGGGAAATAGGAAATTCACCCCGGGGATCACCTCTGTGGATCTGCTCAATAGGGGCACAGGAAAATAATTTTCTTGGGTGGCGAAAGCCAGGGTACCTTTTTGGCTAGGCTTATGTAGCCCCTAGGGCCAATAGCCTAGTACCTACCTATGAACCTATGAACCTATACAGATCACCCCATCCATCACATAAACTTGCATGGTTTTACACAAACTATTCAAGTACCTACCCGAATAGATAAAGCTAGTAAAAAACAATCCACCTTGGATTGGATATTATTAAATAACTCCTCTCACTCATTCCAGTCAGGTTGCCTTCCTGATAGTTTGAGCGACCACCTACCCACATTTCTTATACAACACATATTCCACCAAATCCGACTATGTTTAAACAACTGAGAAAAAAACATAACTTTAATCTTGACAACTTCCTAGCTGACCTACGAAGGTGAAATTGGACTCCACTCAAGTACCTTGACCAAAATGATGCAGTGAACCACTTTAATAAATCTTTCTTAGATATATGAAATGCATATACCCCTGTTATAACCATCAGAGTAAAATCAAACTATGCCCCCTGGCTAAGCAGAGACATTAGGTCCCTTCTGAAAACTAGTGATAAAGCCTGGGAATTATGGCGTAAGACTAACACAGTAATTTCTAAACAACAGTATCAAAAACTTAGAAATAAGGCAAAAAAGCAAATAAAACAGGATAAAATAAATTTCTATCATAACATTCAAAACACATATCAAAAAAAACCCTCAAAAATTTTGGCCGGCTATAAACTCAACCCTTCACCCAGGAAAATCTACTACACCAATGCCAAACATCCACAACAATTCCGATAGCATAGCTACCATTTTTAACAAACATTTTACTGAATCTATAATTACCCTTTCCAAGCAGCAAACTCCTACTCCTGATACCAAACCAGCCAAGTCTACAACCGGCAATGCCTCATTCTCTTTCTCCCCAGTTCCTACAGTCACTATAAAAAACTACTCCAGAAAGTAAAACCTACTACACTTGCCATAGATAACTTACCCAGCGAGTACCTCAAAATTGCAGTTGAATCTATAGCCTTCCCAGTATCAATCCTTTTAAACAGATCCATTTTCAAAAACAAGGTCCCTCAACTATGGAAAATTTCCTATGTAATCCCACTTCATAAAGGGGGACCTTCCACAGAAATGACAAACTATCGGCCAATTGCTATTCTGTCACCTCTTTCTAAGCTACTCAAAAGGTGTATTCATCTTCAGGTCATGAAATTCTTGCTAACAACTAATCTTCTCTCAAACACTCAGTGTGGGCCCATCACATAGTACCACTGCAGCTCTCTTATCCTTCACTAATACCGTAAACCATGACAGGAATAACAACAACTTTGTATCTGCCATCTTTCTAGACCTATCAAAGGCTTTTGATATGGTCTCCCATTCCAAACTAATAGATGTACTAACTGAACTATCCTTCTCACCATCTGACACAGCATGGTTTCATAACTATTTATGTGTCCATCAACAATCTGTTCTATGACAGGGTATCCTATCTCCATGCCTTCCTTTATTCATTGGTTCATAGGTTCATAGGTAGGTACTAGGCTATCTGCCCGAAGGCATTTAGAAGCTTAGCCAGAATGTGTTGGCTCTCTCTGCCCCCTTAGATTAGTTCCCTGTGCCTCTGTCCAGTAAAGCCACTGAAGTGATCCCCGGGGTAGTGTCCCCCAAGAATCTGTCTTGGACCCTCTCCTTTTCTCCCTCTTTACTAATAATCTACACACAGCTACTCCACATGGTTCTATAATAGAGCATGCAGATGATTCAACACTTATCTGTGCTGCCACTTCTCTATCAACTCTTTATTCTCAAACACCGGAATCTTTCACTTCTGTTGAAACATGGTTAGCCAATGCCCATCTAATCCTGAACCCAAACAAAACTAAATTATTACTCTTCCAACCTAACAAGACATCTATGTCATGCCCACCATTTAACATAATAGCCAAAGACAACACTGTGTTCTCCCCAAGAACCCATGCAAAGCTTCTTGGAGTGGAAATAGACAATACCCTAAAATTTGACTTGCATGTCTCCCTAACTATAAAAAAAAGTCCATAAGAAACTTGGAAGTCTGTATAGGCACAAAAGGTTCCTGACCACAATGATGAAAATTACATTAGCACAAACCCATCTGCTCTCCACTCTACTATATGCCTCTCCAATTTTAACTAATCTAATGAAAACTGACTTATCTAAGCTAGAAGCATGTTATAATAAAATTGCTAAGTTTGCATCTTACTGCCCATATAGAACACATCATTGTACATCTTTAAGGATACTAGACTGGCTTGAGCTTCCCAACATTATTCTTTACAACCAACTATCTCTCTAACTCACAAAATTGTAACACAACCAACTAGAACCCCTGCACTAGAAAATCTCATCCTTCCTTAGAGTTCCAGCAGACCACTACACTCTAACAACAATAACTTACTTACCATCTCCAAGGCCAACAACATTGCAGGAGAGTTTTTATTTTCCAACTGTATATCTTGTATATGGAACTCCCTTCCTAAATCCATTCTCTCAATTTCATCCACTAACCACTTTAAGCCTTCACTTAAAGCTTATCTAAAAAATAATTGGCTGTGTTCCTGTGCTAACTCCTCATGAGTGCTCTGATACAACACAGTATACCCAAAACATATCCAATTTCTCCCCCAGTGTTTAATTCTTTGTTCCTACCGACCTGTCTTAACCTTATATCTTGACATAAGTCATACCTACAAGTAGTACTAGCTGTGTTCAAAGCCTAGGTTTTGTTGTCAAGATGCAACAAATTTGTATGTTCTTATGTATACTACATTTTGTTTACTTTATACTTTATTGATTATTGTAATGTGTGCATGAAAATGTACTGTTACTCATGGAGCTTTTCTCCCCGGGCCTCTGCTGAAAAAGGACCTGTGTTCAATCAGACTTTCCCAGTAAGCAAATGTTAAATAAATAAATAAATAAATAAATAAATAAATAAATAAATACATTTTCCATGGAGTACTCTGACCTGTGACTAATTCAGGTGGCCATATAAATTAGAGTGGACTGCCATTCTCCCTGGAAGAGAAAAGCAGCCACTGTCAGACTATTTTTCTCCTGTTATTTGAATTGTTTGAGGTAAAGTGCTCTTTGTGAGAATAACTACTTATGAGGGGTGGACAAAAATAGTCAAACTGAAAGTAAACTTTATTGTCATTTAGGACCACACAAGTGCAGCCTAAATGAAAATACAAGCATCAACTCACCAGGGAGTAAACATGAGCAAGGATAACAACAACAAGAGTATAACATTTCAATTAAAAAAACAGATATTCAATACAAGATCCCAGAAGGATAAATAAACGAATAATAGCAAAAACACACAACCCCCCCCAGACAACCATAAGAAGAATACTGTACATAGCAGCATGACAGAGTAGGATTGCACATGTTAAGATTGCCCTCCTTTGTTCATCAGCATTAGACAAACAGCAGGCAACTGCACACAAATAAGAAAAATATTGCTACATCAAAGAATAAAAAAAGATAAAAAAATATATTGCTCACTTTTCAGCTGAGCTACATATTGTGAATGATTACTGACTAAATAATCAGTGGGTGGTATCAGAGTTTATGTCTCAACACTGTTGGGAACAGTTGTTTAAGTATCTGGGGGTCCTACAGTGGATACTCTGATATCTCTTGCCCAAAGTTGTATAAACCAGCCATGTGCAGGGTGAGAGGAGTCATGAATTATTTTGTATGCACATTTAATGGTTCTTGCTGCGAAGAGATCCTGGACTGATGATAAGCTAGTGTGCATGATTTTTTCGGCAACTCGCACCACTCCCTGTAGCTTTTTTCTTTCTGCTACTGTACTGTTTCCAAACCAAACTGTGAAACTACTGGTGAGATGCTCTCAACTGCTCCTCTGTAGAATGTGGTTAGAACAGTTGGTGGAAACTTTGCTTTTTTTGTGCCTTCTAAGAAAGTGGAGACGTTGGTGTGCTTTTTTGACCAACTGTTCAGTGTTCACAGTCCAAGAGAGATCCTCCGAAATGTGCACCCCTAAAAACTTTGTAGATTAGCCCCTTTCAACCTCTTCACCATTTATAATGAGTGGTGAGTGTGTGGTTGACCTTTTCCTGGAGTCTATAATGATTTATTTTGTTTTATTGATGTTCAGGTGAAGGTTGTTCTTAGTCACCAGTCAATCAATGAGTAGACCTGGTCTCTATAAGTTCTTCCTCCCCTTTGATGAGGCTCCCAACCGTAGTATCATCTGCAAACTTAATGATGAGATTGGTGTTGTATTTTGCAGAACATTCATGGTTGAAGATGGCAAACAACAGAGGGCTTAGCATACAACCCTGAGGAACACCGGTACTGAGTATTATGTATCCTGAGGTGTTGTTGCCCCCACGTTTTCTGCAGTCAGTTCATCAAGAAGTCGAGGTTCCAGTTGCACATGAGCTCGCTAACTCCAAAATGTACAAGCTTGTCAATAAGCTGTAATGGAATCACTGTACTGAATGCTGAGCTGAAGTCAATAAACAACAGCCTGACATAGTTGTTTCTTCCCTCCAAATGATCGATTGAGAGGTGGAGTGCCATTGAAATAGCATCCACAGTGGATCTGTTAGCCCGATAAGCAGACTGTAGAGGATCAAAGGTATATGGAAGGTTTAGTAGAAAGAACAGAAACTAAACTAAATAAAATAAAAACACCTGAAGGACTCAGTACAGAAGATTAGACCAAACTGTATAAATGAAGCGCTTTTATTTTATTTAAGTAAACAAACTTCCTCAGATAAAATCTCATAGTTACAATGAGCTTTTCTCCCCGGGCCTCCACTGAAAATGGACATGTATCTAGTTGGACTAGCCTGGTAAACAAATGTAAAATAAAATAAAAATAAAAAAATGTTTTAAATAGCACACAAAGAAATCATGTGATAGTGTAAATCCAGTCAAATTGTCTAATATTATTACGTAGTCAATTATAAAAACCTCACTTAAAAGAGAGCATCATTAATACTCTTACTATAAAAAATCAATACAAGCTTATAAACAGTGGCATTAGTGAATCAAAAAACATAAAATTTGTCAAAACTAGTAATCAATCAATGAAAATAAATAACTGAATAGCTGATTATCCTGCTATCAGGAAACATTTGTAAAAGCATATTTATGAAAACTATGTATAAAATATACAACACAAATAGGGTTAAAAATACCTGATAAATATAGTTAATTTACAAGCACTGTAAGCGGCTAATCACCTTTTTAAACTTTTCAGTCTCAAAAGGCAGGTGATATTACACATATCATTCAATTCAGGGTAGTGGTGGGCATGTAGTAACAATTGCCAATATAGTTCCAGTTCTTCCAGTCTCACTGATTCTGGTCCACCTCTGTTATCTGACTTAATTTGGTCTATTACTGTGATGGAAGGTTTGCTGACAGATGACTTTTAGCTACCTTCTGAAAGCATTTTATGACATTTGAAGTTAGAGAAACTGGTCTGTAATCATTCAGGCAGGCTGGATTAGCTTTTTGGGGAGAGGAAGAATATTCGTTATCTTGAAGCAAGAGGGAACTTTAACAAGAGTAAGGAAGGTATTGAAAATATCAGTTAGAATTGAGCATAGTTGGTCTGCACAGCCTTTAAGTACTTTTCCCAGTATTTTATCAGGACCAGTAGCCTTCCTGGGATTCACCTTCTTAAGTTGAGATCTCAGTTCATTGGTGTTAAGACTGAGAACCCCCTCCTCCTGGTCAATAGGTAGCCTTTTGGCAGCCACGTTGTTCTTTTCTTCAAATCTGCCAGAGAAGGAGTTCAACCCATCCAGGAATTCAGTGTTGTCTTCACACTGAGCTGACCTGGCCTTATAGTCAGTAATCTGTTGCATCCCTTGCTAGAGACTCCCGGTGTTCCTCATGTCTGCAAAATGACTTTGTAGTTTCATTCCATATTCCCCAGTGGCCTCTTTAATGCCCCTTTTTAGCTTTGCTGAGAGCCTCCTTGTCCTTGGCCCTGAGTGCTACATTTCCTGCCTTCAGGAGATCATAGACTTTGTTGTTGAGCCATGGCTTTTGGTTTGCTCTGATTGTGATGCTTCGATGTCAGAAACATCATCAACAAACTTAGTGATGTAAGCTATTACTGCTTCCGTGTAATCATCTATGTTCACCTGCTCATCTGACATAGCTGCATCTTTGAAAATGTCCCAGCAGTCTTAGAGACATTCCAAAGCCCCCTCATGCCAGACCCTGTGTCTGCTTAACTGTGGGCTTTTCACTGATGAGAGCCGGTTTGTAGGCTGGTAGACGTATAGTGGTAAGATGGTCAGAGCTTCCTAAGTTAGGTTGTTGTATTGCTCTATAGGCACCTTTGATGTTAGAATATGTCTTGTCCAGAATGTTTGCACCCCTTATAGGAAAATTTACAAATCGATAGTAATGATGTAGCACCTTTCTGAGATCTGTTTGATTAAAATCACCAGGAACCACGTGTGCAAAGTCTGAGTTTTTCCTCTGCAGCTCACACATAGAGTTATAATAATTTGTTTAATAAGATCTAAAGTTTTTCTGGTAGGTAGTTACAGAAATTATCAGATCAGGCTGGACAAGCAGTCACTATTCCTCATCAAATTCTACAATTATACATTTTTCTGAATCGCCCTACTCAGTTATTGGTTTGTTTCCAAGTATGGTCACTTTTTGTTGTAAATGGTAATACATTTTCCCTACCTTGTTTAAATGGAAAACTCATACTGCTGACTGCCCTGAGAACCTGAAATCCCATAGGATATCACAAGCTTTACAGGTGAAGAACACTGATGAACCCAACAATGGCTTGATCCTCCTCAGATTGCCAAGTTGCAAAATTCAAGTAATAGATAGGCTAAACATAATCCAGAAGGTAGAAGAAAAAAACACTCATGATCTGTATGAAATGTTGGAAAAGAAGCCACTAAATGAAGTATGTGCACTTTAAAAGAAATCAACTGATTTTGCAGCACTGTTTGAGCATCTATAGGGCTTCTACAAAGAGCAACATGGCGGCATCTTTCAACACTGAGACAGACATGCAAGAACAAAGGGATAGACATCATGTGGTGGTGGATGGTCATTGCTCAGGAAATGTCAATAGATGTTTTTCCCCAGAGAGAGTGAAAGATGCATGCAGCAACATTGACTTGAGTTCATGAAATATGAGGGAATTTAGGAATACATGAGGCAGACATTAAGTAAGTGAAATATAGGGTAAACAAATGCAGACTGTTAGTTAACTAATATACTTTGCTTATTGTTGAGGCAAGGGGTAGACGAGATATGTCAAGGGGTCTGCATCCACCACTTTATAATGGCTTATACATATTTTGAAAATGTGTATAACAAAGCATGAGTATCAGTTCAAGAAAATCAGCCTTCATACAGTTAATGCTCACTTGTAAAACAGCAAAATAATAAAACACAAAAAGCAGAAAACCCTGACATCTGCTTTGTGGGAAAACCCTCACTAATAGTACGTGCTGTTATGACTCAAAGGTGTCCCAAGATAAGAGCTTTTTTTTTTTGCTTCTGTCATTAGGCACATTATGTAATTTTTGAATCATCTCATGATAATTTTTCCACTTCTGAGCAAAATGGTAATGATGTGGGCCAGTTAATTAGCTCTCTGCTTTTATCAAGGGTGTAGCTTTGCAAACAAACTGCTTTTATCAAGGATGTAGCTTTGCAAACAAACTGCTTTTATCAAGGATATAGCTTTGCAAACAAACTGCTTTTATCAAGGATGTAGCTTTGCAAACAAACTGCTTTTATCAGGGATGTAGTTTGCAAACAAACTGCTTTTATCAAGGATGTAGCTTTGCAAACAAACTGCTTTTATCAAGGATGTAGCTTTGCAAACAAACTGCTTTTATCAAGGATGCAGCTTTGCAAACAAACTGCTTTTATCAAGGATGTAGCTTTGCAAACAAACTGCTTTTATCAGGGATGTAGCTTTGCAAACAAACTGCTTTTATCAAGGGTGTAGCTTTGCAAACAAACTGCTTTTATCAAGGATGTAGCTTTGCAAACAAACTGCTTTTATCAGGGATGTAGCTTTGCAAACAAACTGCTTTTATCAAGGATGTAGCTTTGCAAACAAACTGCTTTTATCAAGGATGTAGCTTTGCAAACAAACTGCTTTTATCAGGGATGTAGCTTTGCAAACAAACTGCTTTTATCAAGGATGTAGCTTTGCAAACAAACTGCTTTTATCAAGGATGTAGCTTTGCAAACAAACTGCTTTTATCAGGGATGTAGCTTTGCAAACAAACTGCTTTTATCAAGGGTGTAGCTTTGCAAACAAACTGCTTTTATCAAGGATGTAGCTTTGCAAACAAACTGCATGGGACTTTGGTTTCATTCTCGTTCTCGCCGTGTTGATTAAAGCACTGGATAATATCGCAGCCTGCGGTAGAAATCTTTTCCTATCATTTTGTAACTACTATATTAGAAGGTGACTGTGGAAAGTTCTCTGTATATTTTGTTAAGGTACGATGTACTTGTAATATCTCTTTTAGTCTGTAGTAATCTAAACCCTTTTTCTTTCTCCTTGATATGTTATTATATTTTTATAGTAGTCTTCTTTATTACTGGGGCCTGGGTTGTTAGTGTTTCTTTGTTTAGTATGTTTGCATGCAACTAATATCCACTTGTATTTATTTCCTAATAATTCACATACATTATTATGTCAGGAAACCTATGTACTTCCCATCCACCAATATTCCAAATCTCCTTAGCCGGTTGCATATATAAGTCATCGCTCTTTCATTTTGGTAAGTACTTCAGTTAAGTACTCATTGCATTTGTTAACTTGTGAATATTTGTTTCTTATTGTGCATCCATGCTGTGTATTTTTACACCTGGGTTGTGTCTGAAATAGGTTCTGACATATGAGTGTCTACTGTGGTCACCAAGTCTAAATAAATAAACTAAATAAATAACCAGGCCATAATTTTATTAGACAGTATGGTGCTATTTATCTTTTAAACATAAAAACATGGACACTAAGCCAGCCCACACTGGAGCAGAGGCACAAGCAATTCGAGTTCAGGCAGGTAGCTGTACAGTTATTGATGACTGGTCAGGGTCATCACCGAAAAGAGTCTTTGGATCAGTCCACCATCCACCTAGTTAACCAAGTTTAATAAATAAATAAATGACTTTATAGAGTTAGAGGGTGATGGGGGAGGGGGTGTTGGGTGAGTTTTATTTTACTCCTGCGTTTGGAGCTAGCCTAGATCTATACCGATATCCCAGTAGGGGCCAGAGCGATTGCTATGATTTGTGGCTAGGAGGTGGGTTTGATAGACTATGTATTAGGTGGGCATATATCAAAGCACACTTGTTGCTATGATATCACTGCATGCTGCCATTTAAGAAGGAGAAGATCATCTGGGTCTTTGGCGTATGCCCACTGGATATACAAACATAATTCTTCACCGGCAGTCATGAAAAGATGATCGTTACAGTGGCCGGAAAAGAAATGAATGAGAACATCCCGGAAGGCTAGGTCTCAAACGCTTAGCGCAAGAAATCCAGACAGAGTCTAAGATAAGGGGCAAAGGCCCAAAAATAGGGCCAGGTTTTAAATATTGCTCTTAGAAACTTAGAAAAGTGCTAGAATAATAGGTTTTGTTTTAGCATTAATTTTCTAAAGAACATAAAGTCCGAACTTCAAATGTGTTCCGTTATATAGTGGCTTCATTCCTCAGTGATGCGCCAGAAAATCACAAATTTTATGAGGAATACACCAAAAGGATGAGACAAAACTCTGAACATTCTGTGAAAATCTGGACAGTTGTGAGGTATGCCTAGAAGGCAGAAATGCTGTGGTTTGGCAAAAAAATTAGGAGAGGGGGCAGTGCAGTTGTGAGCTCTCAGATAAAAAATGATGCAGATTATAGAAGAAGCTTGCCTGGACTACCCAGCAGATAATTTCCCCTGACTAAGGAACCAAACAAATAAATAAATCAAAAACTCACAGACACTTTATATTGTCTTTTTCTTGTATGTGTAAATTTTACCAACAGTATTACAAAAAGTGCCGTGTGTTGAAGATTGAACATTTCTGCCAGGTGCTAGTCCATTGCAGGAAAAAAAATTCACTCAGACCTAAGGATGACTTGCAGATAGGCCACCTAATTTGCACATCTTTAGAGATGAGAATAAATGCACTTGATCATAGGGGGGATTTGCAAATGCCAGACAGTTAGCTGGATGTCGGTCTGAAATCCCATACTCTGAGCTCATAGGTAACAATGCTGTTATCAACTGTACTAAAGTACTGCTTGTAAGATGATAATAAAGTGAGAGTTTGATGTTAAAAACAGAAAAAAACAGACCCCTTCCTTTCTGAGATTTTTATATATATATATATATATTTATATATTAAGCTTCTGCACTTGTTTTCATATAGTGTCTTGCGAACACCATATAATGACTCATCCTTTTCAAGACGCTTCTCTTCTGTCCCTACATCCAGTGCTGTATGTACTGAGCTCACGTAGTCTTTCTCTTCATATTGATTTTGGTATAGAACTTTTTCTGTTTTACTCACCTTGTTCTGAACTACATCTGTCTTGCCTCTACTTTTGCAGAGATAAGGTTATCAGTATTGCACATAGTACAACAGACTGTTTCTTACTAGCTGCCATAAACAGGAAAAATAACACTTTTCTTTCTTCTGCTGATGTCTTTTCCTTTACATCTCAGGAGCTTGTTTGCCCTTCTTACTGACTTCTCACATTTGTTGCCTGCTTACAGTAAACTGAATTGACTGTTCTGTGGTCCTTTTTTCATCTTTGATGTTGTTAAGCATTCGTCAATATCTTACTCCATTGCATACTCTACCCCTGGGCTTTGAACTGAATGTGAGCTGCCATACTTTTAGCTTTATCCTCTGTAGTCCGCATTTATTGGCTCATTTGCAAATCACTTACAAAGAAATATAGTTTTCCCTCCATCACACACTGGAAGGTTGTGTTTGAAGACCTTTTAAGAGTTTAGGTTTCATTACTGACCCTTGTGATTCCTCTAGAATCTCTGTTCTAGACCGGGTACATCTCTCCCATCCACTCATTCGACAGTAACATACTTTAAAACTCTCTCCTTACTTTGTCTATTACTCTTCTTGCTGTTCAGGTTTAGCAGCTTCACAACCATCATTTTTGTAACCATTGCAGGGGACTGTTAATTTATTTATATGTCTTCAATACTATCGTAATACCAAGGCCAATATATTTACAATAAAACACAGAAACATAGTGTATTAAAATTATTGACACCATGTTTGTTGCCACTACTCTTGCTAATTTGTTGCACACACTATGGTACACATTTATAAATTTCAGATTTAATGTTTTGGGAATTGTCGGTTCTGGACAGTATCATGTGCCTACACACACATATCCGTCAAATGCTTATGCCCTGTTTGCAAAAGCGCTTTTCCTTAATTCTTCTCATTATAAAGTAACGATTATCTCAGGGTAGCAATACCTTTCCGGGAACCACTGACCTCCCTTCCTCCTGGGACTACTTGTTTAGAATTATGACAGATGCTGATGGCAATCTGTATTACACCTGGTGCTGCTTATCGCTTGATTCTTTTTGGGTTTCCAACTGGATTTGGTTTATGAAAGGCAAAATGAGATCATTTTTGTAAAACATTGCCATTTTCAGTATACTCTGTTTCAGTCAATACCTTCCTGGATTGGAACACTTGACCTTTACATATTAATTCTTTTACAGTACTGCCAAACTAGAGAAACTGACAGTTTATAGCTTGAATCACAGTTGATAGTGATAATCCAAGTAAATTGCTTTCTGAAAAGAAAAGCAGTTACTGACAGCATTTAATTTCCTGTTTCCAGATAACCTGACATCTCTGCTATAGGATATTAGCATGTATGTCACCAGACCATTTGATTTCCATATCATCGCTGCTCTATGATAACATAAAATCTACCAGTGTCTTTAGAGTAACACATTTTTTTCTTCTGTTAATAGTGACTGTGACAACAGCCATTTTTTTCTGTTAATACTCACTGGAACAATTTAATTTTAAGAGTACACCATGAACAGTATGGTTGGGCATTTTATATCTGGCACGATGTAACATGGTAGAGAATGACACAGAGTGGTACTAATGAATGTCATGATGCAATGCCGCATGCATGGGATTGCACAGTATAATACTGCGTGATGTGTTGTGGTATTATGATACGTGTTGGATTATGTTACATGATAACATCTGGTATTTATGAAGGGGTAGACATTGGCACTTTGTAACAGAGTGTGTTCTGATATGATATTGGATAATTTGGAAAGCTATGGTGCCCTTTAGTGGTATATGATATGATATGATATGATATGGAATACTGTGCAACTTGCTTGGTGTATATGTGCAGTTTTCTTTCATGCTTTGTACTGTTCAGGCTTCATCCATGCTCTTGATTAACGTTAAATGTGGTTACTTAATAAGTGTGAGTTTATTTTAGTTAACAGAAGTCCCCTGTAAACTTGTTGGAGAAACACATTTCAAAGCAAGTGTAATTCAGAGATACACTATTATTATGTCTTGTCAAAACACTCATTTTGTAAACTGGCATTTCACTTGTCATACAGATACCACTCTCTGCCATATTGCATGCGTCCTTACATCCTCCATCCTTGCTTATCTGTTTATGTTCTGCATACTGAACCTACACTGACTAATTAGTGTTCCTACTGTGAGTTGGTATGTTAGTGATTCTGGATACATTTACATGTATGGTCTGAAGCACAGGAGCTCTGTATTTAAATGTTGGTTGTGACATGTCATCTGTTGAACAAAGAATGTGCCAAACAGGCTTTGATGGCTTTTTATGCTAGCATTATTGATATAAGCATTGGAAAATAATATTTTGAATGTTAATGACTTTTTCTCTCTAAACTGCTGTGGTTTGTTATCCTTTGATGTTCCACCAGGATGTTAGACCCCATTTTCTGTCGATTCCAGAAGAGAAATTCTCAAAAGGTTTTTATGCTTCAAAAATGAGACCATAAACAACATTCAGCGCATTAATGTGTTGACAACTTCATTTATGTGAACACTTTTGTTTCCTTACTTCCTTGTGATCATTTTTGTGAGATTGTTGTTTTGGGAACAATGCAGTTATATATTTGTGTTGTTTTAAAGAACACTTAAGAATGATGAGTATATTACTCATTTGTCTATAGTAGGATTCCATCTTCCAAACACAGAGGAGCTGT